>NC_134700.1:255973923-256198923 GCF_043290135.1 Rhipicephalus microplus | reverse complement strand
CAATAATTTGTTCATTCGAAGAGGGTAATGATACACAATGGCGCCAGCAGTTTGTTAAAATACTATCGTTTCGGCTATGCATAACCTGAAGGCCAGAGAAAAACAGTCCTAGTACACGCGATGGAATATGGACAAAGGGGTTCTTGTAATGCTACATTATTAGTCAACTTTTACACGTTCTCCTCCTTGATGACAATTATTACCAAAATTAGGCACCATTCATGTCCAAAATACATAGTTCAGGCACCGCCTGTCTGTTTTATGTTGACCAGTGATTTCGCGATAAGGGGCTTTATAATGTATACTTTTCCGCCTATTTGTTTTCATCAACACGGCGGGTTGCTTAACTTCTTAAAAAAATTAATTTAATCGATAAGGTGTTAATGCATTGTTTACATACTGAGTCCTTTGTCAAGTTCAATAATGTGTACCAGTTTAGAACGAACTACACCAGAGTGAGAGAAAAAAAGGGAAACTGAAGGAAAGAAACGGGTGCAAGGCCAAAACCTGTCTTGTCTATTCGCTCCCCGAGAAAACTCCCGGACTACATGATGTCGGTCTTCGAGATGAAACACGGAGTTCATTTAAGGAAAACCGCCCAAGCAAACTCGCCATGCTGTTTGATGCATAATATATGCCATATATGAGGAATAGATGTCACGTTTTTTTATGTAGTTTAGACCACCATCAATGATTTGAAGCTTTTATATCGCATCGGCTTTATCCGTTCGCACCTTAGGAAGAGAGATAAAAAAAACGACACTAAATGCAACTCGCGTCCATTCGCGTTACTTTTGCGCGGCAAGCAAAGAAACAGGTACCTGTCAGCTGTCAGCAAGTCGAAAGGGGGGGGGGGGGGCTTGCATTCCTTACCCGTGAAAAGAAGCGGCTGCCGGGGAAAGAAAGAGGAAAGCTCTGAAATATGTCAATAAAAGAAAAATAGCGCAGAAATGAAGAGAAAAAAAAGAAAGCTGTTTCTGAAGTGTGCCGTTGCATTCATACACCGAAGAAGGGTAGCGGATTCAAAACGAGACATCTCTACTTGACGTGAGTTTGACGAGTAAAAAATTCAGACAGCCCACAGCGCAGGATTTCGGGAAGTTTCTCGCCTGTATGAGCTCTGCCTTGTTTTTTTTCCTCACTCTTTTTTCCTAATCGATATTGTGAAAGGAACTTTGGCTAGAGTGCATGCCTCCAGTGGGATATCACTGAGCCAGTTCCACTTTCTTTTTCCCACAAAATAAAACAATAAAAAAAAGACAATCTGAATGAAATTTTTGAAAAAGAAAAGCAAGATAACAGCAGTGATGGTGAATTCGGGTGGGTTTTCTTGTATACAGATATGAATGGAAATATTTCGCGTCTTTTTAGTTGCGTGGATTTGGCAGCACCTGAAGGACCACTGTGGTGAAGAAAACTAAATACCGGTAAGCACAGCCACGCAGCTAAGTGGTCAGTGAGCACCGGTCATCTTTATCGACTGAAATATATTGTTGGTAGCTGAAAGCTAGTTTGATGTAGCTTCCTCGACTAGAGGGTTTCTTTCCTTTATAGAGTTCACACGACTGCTGCAGAGCTTTTTCAGTCACTGTGTTCAGTTCGACTTAAGATACGTATGCTACATAGAGTTCTAAGGGTACCCAAGACAACATTATTGATCATCATGATAGGGGCTGACTGCAAGCTGGAGAGATTAGTTATAAGGACGAATGACGTGAAATCTTGCATAAAAAAAAAAAGGCAGATCCCACTTACAGTCGGAATCGATGATATGCGAAGCACGAATAAGGAAGGTTGATCGGTCACTTTAAAATCAGCACAATGTTATCAGGTGGAGGTAAATGATGTTTTACATGACTTCTGCGTCATGTTTATCATGTTTGAACGTTTCATTTACCTTCGTCATCTATTAACTTCACCTGACACCAACTTCGGTATATATGGAGCTAGCAAAACAGCCGCGAGCATGCTATGAGCGTAGCATGTAGTCATGTTTTACATGAAATGCATAAAATGATTATCATATTTGAACATGTCATTTACAGTCATCGTCCATTAACGTAACGTAATAACAAATTTGGTATATCTGAAACTTGTGAAACGGCCGCGAGAACGCTATGAGCGTAGCATGTAGTCATGTTTTACATAAAATGCATATTATGATAATAATGTCTGGACCTGTCATTTACCTTCGTCGTCTATTCATTTCTGGTGGTACCAAAATTGGTATAGGTAAATCTAGCTAAACGGCCGCCAGTGCATCATGAGCATGGTATATAGTCATGTTGTTACATGACATGCATCTAATGATTATCATGTTCGCAGCAGTCACATACCTTCGTGAATCATTCACGTACCGTAATACCAAATTTGATATATGTGACGCTAGCGAAACGGCCACGAGTACATCATGAGCGTGCTAAGTAGTCATATTGTTAAATGAGACGAATGTCATTATTTTCATGTTAGGGTCTTTTGCTTGTGTTCGCCATGCCATCTTGTCATACCATACCAGATTTGCAACATGCCATGTCAACAAAACCAATGAAAGAGCTGCCGGGTCATAAAATCATCATATTCATGACATACAAGTCATGATTGTCATGTTATGACTTGTCAAATATGTTCTTCTTAGTCATGTTATGCCATATCAAATTTGGTATTGATACCGTTATCGAAACGGCCAGGATAGCTAAAAGTCGTAGGCGGCTAGATAGATAAATAGATACGATCAAAGTCACCGAAGTTCTCCAAGACGTCCTTCGCATTTAAATACCAAACAGCTCTGCTTCATGGGTCCTAATGAAAGAGCAAAGCAGGGGGCTTATTCGTCATCCGGCTATCACATTTTTGCTTCGCAGGTTTCTCACATATGCTCAATCAGTGCGTTTTGAAATGAATACTTTTTGTACGACTTTGATGTCGTAGTATAGCCACCACATTTTACCGAAAGAAAGCATCTCGTCACTGTGACAGGATTACAGTAACGCGCACGCCACTTATTGAGCTGAATGTTGCCCTCTTCCCTTTTAGAAGACCAGTGATGGGTAGTTAGATTGAACCAACGTGGGACACACGCGTTTATAATGGTGACAGCTTTATGATAGGCCGCACGCAAACTTCTGTGACACATATCTGTCTGTGATGCCCATGGCGTTATAATGGATACCGGATATGAAAAGCTTGACTATAGAACTGCTTCGCACTTAAAATTGTGTGACAGATACAATGTCTCGCAGTCAATGAGTATAAATTCTAGGAACAATAAAACGCATGACATAGAAGAATTCGTTAGCACATTACTATTGCGTCTTGTCCGCCGTGGGGAAGTAGCAATTGGCGCACTCGGAAGCTGACCCGGAAGTCACCGGTTAAATCCCTCCTTCGGCAGTGTCATTTCAATGGAGGCGAACTCGTAGACATCCATGTACTGGGCCACGTCAGTTCACGGTTAAGAACACTACATGGCTGAAATTTCTAGAGCCCGCCACTGCAGCGTCCCTCATATTTAGGACATGAATTGGGGATTTAATATCCCATATGCTAATAACACGGTACGCTTACATCTTCTATTTCATACTACAAACGCAGGCCTTTTGTTCAAACCGAATACACCTATGACGTTTCCTTCCTTTGCTCAGCATGAATGGTTGCTGAGGTACTTTGCTGAAGTACTTTTCTCTGAAATACTTTGCTAACTCATAAGGTACTTCAGTTGCAACGTGTTAGGACTGCTTGAGGTGTTTCGAAGAAAGTAAAGCCGGTACATCAAGTTATGCATGTGTTCTGCTCGCGCACAAGTATGCCAGTAGCCCTAAGCCATCAGAATATTTTGTTTCCACTAGACCTGATTTGAGAAGCTTCATTATTTTCAACATCTCTTATGGCGGTCAGCTGCGCTTGCAGTATGAAACATTTGAAATGAAATCGCCAGATCCCACGCACATGACTGCGTTGTATTTTTTTATTAGGCGAGAAATTACGAGGTCACGCTAAAGATATGTTCAAATGCACGCACAGACATACGTTAAACAGCAGTATTTGTTTGATATCACCAGTTCTTTACAGTTTTGTAACGATGCCAACAGCAACATGGATATTAGCAACACCAGGAGCAGTAATACTATATAAACCACTGCAGCTCACGAGCACGATAGCCCTGGGAACTGCTACATAAATAAACTTAAATGGATGACACCTGACTACAACTGATGTTAACCCGGCATGACGGCTGTATAGTGGAAGTATGTTGGTGATGCTTCTAAAATTGTAAAGGCAGCACTGCAACCACAACTGTCGTTTCATGAAAATCAGGGCCTATTTAAAGGTATTCCGAGACCTAGCGTGGCTCCATGGTAGAATACTTGAATACCAGGCAAAATTCCCGGGTGTGCTTTCTACTGGGACAATGACATTATTCTATGCATTCGTCCCGCCAACACTGCCGATGTCTGCTTTTTCTTAACGATGAAGTATTAAAGTTACCCATGTCTGTTCTCACAGTTCCTGGGCATATATAAACTGTCAAACACCTGTTGCACATACCCGCGTGCAAGTGGCACATACCCGCCCGCGGGTATGCGCTGTTTGGCGGAAAAAGTTTGACGACGTACGCGATGGTATTGTGACATTATTCATGTCATTACCAGCGAGTCGCATTCTCCA
Organism: Rhipicephalus microplus; assembly: GCF_043290135.1. Lineage (NCBI taxonomy): Eukaryota > Metazoa > Arthropoda > Arachnida > Ixodida > Ixodidae > Rhipicephalus > Rhipicephalus microplus. The sequence continues at coordinate 256,194,258 of NC_134700.1, read as the reverse complement.
AACCATTTTTACACTCCCATGCTGATTTTAGATGCGAAGCAGTTCTTTGACTAGCCTGTGTAACGCTGTCCCTCCGTCCACACCACGCTACCCTTGCCAGAAATGTCGGGGCGGTGCCAAGTAGGTCACGCCATCCCTCGCAGTGCGCGCGCGTTGACTTCACTTTATCTCTAGCCTGTCAGCCTTCGCCGAGTGTCATCTCGCTCGCTTCACCCTCTCCATCACTCGGAATGTTCGAGGGTACATCGAGCGAACAGTCTTTCTCCTTTAGAAATCCTCTACTCTACGGAGCGACGCAGACGACAGGTGCATAGTGCAACAGCTGCATACTCCGCTGGGGGCACCTTGGCAGTTCTGTAGTTATTTTGAACTAGAATTATTCTCTAGTTCACTATATATGTGGTATAAAGTCTCGGAGCGCGCGTGCCTCCGTCTTTTTTGCAAAACGGTGTGAAGAGTGCCAGCATTGACGCCTCCACTGGTGTTAGGGCTAGCGCCAGCACAAGCTCTCAATCAAGTACACCAGCTCTCACTTAAGCGAACAATCTCTCCACGGCTTCGCATCCACACACAGTCCCCTTTAGCGTGAGATGGTCTAATTTATTTGTTTACTTCAAGTTAAAAGGGTGATGATGAAACCACCGAGACGTAAGCGGGTGGATGGGTAGACAGACAGACAGACAGACAGACAGACAGACAGACAGACAGACAGACAGACAGACAGACAGACAGACATATAGATAGATAGATAGATAGATAGATAGATAGATAGATAGATAGATAGATAGATAGATAGATAGAGAGATAGATAGATAGATAGATAGATAGATAGAGAGATAGATAGATAGATAGATGCTCAAAGTGCCTACAGTAAGCAAAGAAATGCTACGCCTTTGATGTTCTAAGTATTAAATTCAAATCTAGAATGATCTGCTACCGCAGTATGAATTACACACACACACACACACACACACACACACACACACACACACACACACACACACACACACACACACACACACACACACACACACACACACACACACACACACACACACACACACACACACACACACACACACACACACACTAGTTTCTCAATGAAACGAGTGATATGCAGTTATCTCGCACCAGATCGAGGACACGCCATGAACAAGTCCTTCCAGTAACCGTGCGAGTGAGACTTGAACCCCAACCTATGCCACTTAAATAAATTGATTTACAAGCTATATTTCGCTTATGCGTATAAAGGCGACAAGAACATACGTGAATATATCTTGATTTGCTATTTTTAACACTTACGTTTATTTGCACTGTCTGCATAAAAATAAAGTATATAGTCGGCCAAGTTCAGAACTAAATACATTACGAAAGAGCTAACGGGAGACGGAAAATGTGAACTATTCGTTATATTTTTTAGGTGATAGACTTCTAGATGAGGCCTGTTGTTGTTCAGTGATAGTCGTAGTGCAACATTCGAATAATAGAGATAAGTCAACTTAGCACTCCTCTGGAAATGGCGGCGCAAATATGTCTAAAGTGAGCGTTACACAGTTAAACTTGACCCTGGGGTGTATTATTACTGAAAAGAAACAAATATTAAAAAGTAACTGTTGGCTTCCTATACCCAAACTTGCTCTCATGGAATAATCTTGTGTTCACTATCTCATAGGCTCTTTGAGCCGCTATCCATCAGTGGTGTTCCGTAACAGCCGAATGCCGTGTAAATAATGTGTTCCCAACATCATCCTCGGTTATTCCCCTTCAGGTTATTCACGGAGTTCTGCAGCAATGCCCGGCTGATATCGCTTCCGGCCCGCCTCATGCACGCGAGCACTCCAGCAGGATCGATAACAATCGATGGACGCCTTTCGTGCTTTGAGTCACAATGCAGATGCGACCGGAAAACACACTACCATATTCGACACGGTGATGCAAGCATCGAGGAATAAGCAATTGCAAGCTTCACTGAGTGGTGCTCGCCTCGGTGAAAACAGTTGATAAAGCGCGCGTGTAGTCGAGGACTGATGATAAGTCGGGTGTAGCTCTTGGACAGGATGGACGTCGACTTTTAACGGTATCGAATACGGTAATCGAATACCGGCCATGGCAGCCGCATTTCAAACGAGGCGAAGTGCTCGATGCCTTTTTGCTTATATTTAGCTGCACCTTAAAAAAACCTTTGGAGGTCGAACCCTCTCTTTTCTTCACATTTCTCTTTCTCTTCATCAGCTGGTCAAAACTTCCGGGACCTCCACAACGGTGACCCTGGTAACCATGCCATGGTTTTCGGATGTTAAACTCCTACATTTACTATACAATTTCTTAAGGTAATGGTCAATTAACTGCCACTATACTTGATGACATACAATTGCACCAGTTCTTTGAAATATACAACAGTTTTCTTGTGAGCAACTGAGATCATTGTGACATATGATGGAGCGAATCTCAACTACGTGCTTATTTCTACGCGGCCTCTGAGATCAGCTTCTGTAGCGCAATGAAGCACAATGATAATCTACAGACTACACCAAGGCACATGACCACTGACGTGTGAGAGTGACTACCAGACAGCTCACTCAGATTTTCTAAGGGTCGCCTACAGAATGTTTTCGAAGAAAGAGTAATTACTGCGTAAGTCCTCACAATTTTGATGCGTGAGATTCCGAAACTTTGCGGAACAAAAAAATAAGTTCTCTTTAAAGTGAGCCTTAGATAAAATGCCCAGAATGGGCACCACCTTTGGCTCAGTCCTTCGAAGTACATGCGAATTTCTCTGAGTACTCATGAGGAGGGCTGCATAACGAGAGTGCAATACAGACACTCGATCATTTTTTTGTCCACAGTTTCCTTAATAAAGTTTCTGCGTCACGCCTCGCGTCACGAGAGGAGAGATTACTGCCTGTTTGGGGCGGTCCTTGTTTGTAGGCTTCCGAGAAGGCAATAAGAATCTTGCCGAAGGAGGAGAGGGTCCATGCATTATGGATGCGAAGTGGTCCTAATTTTCGTGCAATATTATTCGAGCCATCATTCAGCGCAACGGGCGCGCAATAATACCCTTCCGCCATCCTTCTTACCGAGACGTGCGATCTCCTTTTCGTTTGATGTCTTTCGGCGCAACGGCGGCGGCTTTTATATTATTATGGCTCCGCGGCGCAGTTGAAGGGTGCATGTTTAGGGAAGCGCGCCGTAGAGCGTGCATTTGATCGCCCAATCGGGGAAGGTGTCGGTAAATGGGAATGCCTATGAGAAAACCAATTGGGGGACAGAGGGCTAAAGGTCTCGAAGTTCCAAGCAAAGCCCAGGAGCAGGCTGAAAAAGAAGGAAACGAGGGAAGGAGTGATTATGAAGGAGATATCTCGAGGATTGAATAGTGGTGAAAAAGAATGAGGGGAACGACCGAAGAAGAGTGGTGAGGTGAGCGAGAGGTAATAAGAAAAGTGAAAGAAAGGGGATGTGGTAAAGCCCCTCACGGTGGGCAAGGCAAGTTTTAATGGATCGGTCGAAAGCTCGCCCTCCATCAAACGTGAAAGGGCGGACGCAGGAAAAGATGCCGTGCGCACCGGGAAAGAGTTTGATGGCAAGGTGGAGAAAAAATAAGAAATAAACAGAACGTGGACCCTGCTTTCTCAGCTCGCCGCGCATTCCCAGGCCTGACCGTTAGGTGGCGTTTACGCCTAAGGTGCTCAGTGGCAGTACAGAGAGAAGAAGGGAAAGCATTAGCGGCGGTCTTTATAGGCCATGATTTGCAGAAGCTTGCTCACTAGGCTGGAGCTCGGTTTTATACGCGTCAGTTAGATAAGCTGGACACCGGGATAGTGAGCCTATTCATTTCATTGAGTAAGATTTTGCCGAAGAATCAGTGGCACAGAAATTTTCAGAGATTTTGTGTAGGTAAATTGTGTTCAGTCAATTTAGCGGACCTAAGATATTAGACCCCATCGGATAAAGGAGATCTGTGGACATCGGTGCCTCCGCCGCCATCAAGAGGGCTTGTCGAAAAGTTGGTTGCCGGAGGCACTTTTATCTTTCTAGAAGGCTTCAAGTCGCTGTCTTTTTTGTGTGTTTCTACCCTAATAAATCATAAACAAAGTGTAACATGTGACACAGATACCCTGATTTTATTTGAGAAATAATTCAGTGTCGACGTCCAGTGAAAAGAACAGCAATGCATACGTATACAGCAGTTGCTTATTCGTTTAATTTTGTATAAGAATGAACCGAAGGAATGAAGAGTGTGTAAAATAATTGCTTTATCTTTGGCAAGTGACTAATAAGTGAAAGTTACTGAATAATATTTCGTTTTTTAAAATAACTTATATTTAAGATGATGTTTCTTATGAATCATTTGTTTGTACAGAGCCCTTCTGTATAATAGTTAGTACTGTTTCAGTTCGCGAAGAGTTATATTGTCAAGGCCGTGTATGCAGTATGATATGTTCGTCGTGTGGCAGTACAACACATAATTTCACACTACAACACATAATTACACACCTAAATACAACACACACTACAACACATAATTTCAGAATGACCTATTTTTGTTCGGCAGTGAGCACTGCTCACAAAGAAATATGAATTTATTGGGCTTCAGTTCACGACCCTTGACAGTTGATTGATTGATTAATTTTTGGAGTTTAACGTCTCAAAACCACCATATGATTATGAGAGACGCCGTAGTGGAGGGCTCCAAAAATATTGACCACCTGGGGTTCTTAAGCACATGGGCCTACAACATTTCCACCTCCATTGGAAAGCAGCCGCCACAGCCGGGATTTGATCCCACGACCTGCGGGTCAGCAGCCGAGTACCTTAGCCACTAGACCACCGTAATGGGGCACCCTTGACAAATGCCTGTTCACAGACGGAAATGCCTCGGGGTGTGATCAGGCCCACCGAGCTCTGCTAACTTGAGTGAAACGACGACAGTTATGTTGTCGCGCTATAATTATCGTCATGTCATACCAACTGGCCCAAGCTGCCATACTTCTAAGTTTTGAGGGAAACGTTGCGAAATGACATGAAAGATATGTACAAATGTTTTGCACTTAGACAAAAGTTAATCAATCGCATGTTTCATGCTGTGTAACAATGCCAACAGCAACATGGGTATTAGCACCAAGAGAAGCGGTAAGCTTATATGCAGCGCTGTGCCATCGAGGATGGCAGCCCTGGACACATCTAGACAAATGAGCTTTAGTGGATGGCGGTTCACTGCAATCGTCGTCAATCAGACGTGACAGTAATATGACAAGAGTACTTAAGTCCTGTTTATAAAATCGGATAGCTAGAACTGCAACCCCCAATTGACATTTCACGAACATTGCGGTCTAATTTAAAAGCAGTTTTGAGACTTGGCGTAGCTCTGTGGTATAGCTGATTGTAACTCAGATTGTAACTCAGAATGATTGTAACTCAGAAATAACTATATTTAATCTATGCGCTTGTCTGTTCAACGCTGCCACTGCCAGCTTTTAGGAGCGAAGCTTGTTAGAGCCGACCTATTTGGCGTCCATCACGCCCATCAAACCCCTCGCCGAAACAGGACATCTGCACAACAAACGTAAACTCATATGAGCAAACAACCGATTTTATGTGTAATCAGCAATACGATAGCACAATGCATGATCACCCATGCTGTTCGGCTGTCCATGCATCTGTTCATCCGTCCATCTGTCCCCACGTCCATCCAACAATCCCTCCATCTGTCCGCCCGCCCATCTGTCTGTACGTGCGTTTGTGCATACATGCATCCAACCATGCGTCCCCCTGCCTTTTCGTCCATGCACCCCTCCATTCGTCGGTCCGTCCTTTACTCTAGTCGGCGACTTCAACGTAGACATCATGGACCTTAGGACCACTTCATACTCCCACACATCACTATTTACTTCGTGGAGGTCAAATAATTTTTCTGAACCCTGTCTGATTAAAAAACCATTGTCTGTTTGCACCGTTCCTTGGTTGGTATAAAATGTCATTCACCTTTAGTTCATATCGCCTAACTACACCTGAGCTTAACCAGACGAGATGGCTGTATCGTAGAAGTTAATATCTAATGTTTATAAAATTGGATAGCCATCAGTGCAACCCCGATTTATGCATCACGAACATTACGATTTACTTGAAAAGCAGTTGCGAGACTCAGCGTAACGGTGTGGTAAAATACTTGGTTGCCACACAAAATGCTCAGGGTCGATTTGTGCTAAAACCATGACATTTTTTTTCCTCAAATTCGGCGGGTAAGCGCAGCTGAATTCAGCTTTTTCTCAATGCTAACGGGTTTAGGTTTCTTATGTGTGTTCTCGCCTTTCCTGGGTAGAAATGAAGTGTCTTGCGGATACCCATTCGCGGGTAGGTATGTGCCAGTATCTGGCGGTAAGTGTTTGGCGAGGTGCGCGATGAGATTTTGGCAATATCCCTGTCATGACCAGCTGGTCATATTGGTCACACCATCTAACCTTTCCATACTAAATTTGATTTACCCCAAGTTAAGCGGGTGATCATGAGAGCACCCAGACGTAGGCGGCTCGATAGATAGATAGATAGATGGATAGATAGATAGATAGATAGATAGATAGATAGATAGATAGATAGATAGATAGATAGATAGATAGATAGATACCAAAAGTGCTTGCAGTGCACAAATAAATGCTTCGCCATTAATAATATTATTCCAACATATTGCGCTTTCTTGTCATTCATGTCACCACTTTACCACAGTTGCCACTTGTGGCACGCATTTAGGAATGAGCACAGTTCCCCCGCTTCATTTCATTCGCTTCTACAACAATAGCTGCAGCAGTTTGCTTTCATATTCTCGTTGTCATGTTCTCTACACAAACACGAAATCATGTTTATGTGAAGTGCTGGGAAATATAATATTTAATTTTGGGTAACTGTTTTCTTCTTCAAAGTAATGCGTAGTTAATAATAATAATAATAATAATAATAATAATAATAATAATAATAATAATAATAATAATAATAATAATTACGGATAGGTAGCGTTAGCTGCCACCCGATCTAAAAGGCACAGCCACATCAATCCATCCATCCGTGAAGTTAAGAGAGCCATAGGAAGTTAGGAGAGCCATAGCAAAACGTCAGGAAGCCTCTAGGGAACACAGACATGCTAAGCAGCAGGGTGAACCAAGAGATGATGTTGAAAAAAAAAAGGGACATCTTTCTAAGCTGTAGAAGGAAAGCATCGTTTCTGATCAATGAAAAGATTAGAAGGAAGGGAGCTCAGTGGCTGGCACAAGTACATAAAAAGGACAGAAAGACAGTTGCGCAATTTTGGAACCATCCAAACTCCATAAGAAATGAGGCGAGTCTAGAGCAGAGGTTTATAACTACAGCTGAAGGTGCTAGGCTAGTAGGGGGTGAAGCTATTGAATGTGTAAAAGCAAGAGTGACAGAAACATGTTAAATAAAAGTACCTTATGCACCACAATAGACAAGGATGAATCAAGTGGCGCAATGGCTCCATGTTCACAACGAGAGTGGGAAAGGACTGAGAATAGGGTTCCCAGTAGTACATCAACAGGCCCAGATGGCATTCTGATTATGCTGATAAAGACATTGAGTCAGAAGTCTAAGCTAAATTTGAGAGAGGCGGTGAGCAAAATAATAATCCATGATGAAGTCCCCGATGAATGGGAACTTAGCAGGATGAGCATGATCTAAAAAAGGAAAGGGGGACAAAGCTGACATAAAGAACTACCGTCCTATAACAGTGACATCAGTGGTCTACAGGCTGGCGATGCAGATTATAAAGGAAAGACTGCAGGCATGGATAGAGGATGAGGGGGTGCTGGGGAAACTGCAGAATGGGTTTCGGAAACACAGGAGGTTGGAAGACAATCTGTTCTCACTGACGCAGTGTATCGAAATAGCAGAAAAGGAACACAGGCCCCTGTGGCTAGCATTTTTGGATATCAAGGGAGCGTACGATAGCGTGGTTCAAGGGAACTTGTGGAGAATACTGGACACTCTGGGTGCGGAAGATGGATTCACTAATCTTTTAAAGGATATCTATAAAGTAACAAGGTAGTTATAAAGTGGAAAAAACAGGTATCCAAGCCCCCAGAGATAAAACGGGAGCTTGGGCAGGGGTGTCCTCTGTCACCCTAGTTATTCATGGTGTACCTACAAGCATTAGAGGCCAAATTAGAGGGAAGTGGACTTGGCTTCAACCTCTCTTTCGTCAAACAAGGAAAACTCATTGAACAGGCACTACCAGCATTGATGTACGCAGATATATAGTGCTAATGGCCGACAACAAGGAAGATTTGGAGAGATTGATGGACATTTGCGGTAGAGAGAGTGATAGGTTAGATTTCAGATTCAGTAAAGAAAAATCAGCAGTCATGATTTTAATGATAATGAAGGTAGTGAGCTTAGAATACAGGAGGTCATGCTAGAGATATCAGATAAATACAAATATCTGGGTGTATGGATAGGCAATGGGACCGAGTACCTAAGGGAACACGAAATATACGTGACGACTAAAGGTAACAGGAATGCAGCAGTGATGAAATATAGGGCTCTGCGGAATTACAACAGGTATGATTTTGTGAGAGGAATATGTAAAGGGGTGATAGTTCCTGGTCTGACGGTCCGCAATGCGGTCTTGTGCATGAGATCAGAAGTTCAAGCAAGATTAGAAATTAGGCAACGTGGAATAGGTAGGCTTGTCTTAGGAGCTCACGGGAATACACCAAATCAGGAAGTACAAGTTGATATGGGATGGACATCATTTTAGAGCAGGGAAGCGAGCAGCAGGATAAAATTTGAGAAGCGATTGAGAGAAATGGGGGAGGAGCGTTGGGCTAGGAAGGTTTTTAACTACATGTACATAAAGAATGTCGATACAAAATGGAGGAAGTGAACCAGAAAATTGACGGGTATATACTTAGAAAACAGCAGTGGGCCAAACCAAAAAGAATTATCGGTTAAGAACAAAGTGAAGGAAGCTGAGACCGATGTGTGGAGAATTGGCATGATGAAGTCTGCACTAAAGATCTATCGAACTTTCAAGCAGGAAATTGCCAAGAAAAGGATCTTTGATAATACTCGAGGTAGTTCTCTTCTTGAGTCGAAGACGGGGGTACTGCGAACCAAGACATATCGGGCCAAACACGAAGGGGTAGACACGGTATGCAGTGCGTGTGGAGAGGAGGAGGAAACTGCCGAACACTTGATAATGTTCTTCAAAGGGGTTCACCCTATAGTTCAGAATGATGGCGCAGAGTTTTTCAAAGCACAGGGGTTTAGGGACAGAGAGATCAAAATAGACTTTAAGCGGGTAGAATTAACTAGAAGGCGGTTATCCGATTGGTGGCTAAATTGAAAGCACGAGTGAAAATCAAACCCTTCACTGCAAAGTACCAGTCTTCAACCTTTCAATTGAAAGGAAAAAAATGGGCCCATATCTGCATATTAATCAGTTAATGTCGTCAAAAGAAGAAAGTCTTGCGTCTGGAGAGAGTGAAGAAAACGTTTATCTGATGTTCTGCGCAAGAAAATCGATGAATGGTATCCTGGAGGCGCTGCGTTAGAGTGCTTCGAGCATGCAGTGGAGGCGAACGAGCGCATCAAGGCACGTCACACGAGAGACATGAGTGCTATCTGGCAGTTATCTTGAAAAACAAAACGCACGGCTCTGAAACGAGCGTGCGCGCCCGTCTCAGAGGTAATAAGGTGCAGAACGCAAGGCGACGGGTAGGTGCCACCACCGTGTCGTCTTAGCAAAGCGTTGGAAACACTCGCCTTTTCGTGCAAGCGTTGCATGGTCAGCGCCGCGTGATAAGCGCCATGGTGCTTAAAATTGCTTATGTATGCCTTTTCTAGTAAAAGACGCACATACAGAATATTTACGTGTTGTTATGGTACGTCAGATATGCTTGATAAGTGGTTTGTAAGTGACAATCGCACAAGTATGAACGCTAAAGCTTGAGTAACATTGGTGGGCGCATGAATGCATGGTGTTTGCTATTTGGAGTGTCACTTGGCAACTTTGGTTCCGTTTAGAGTACCGTTAAGGGTGAACAAACAGACAAATGTACAGATAGACAGACTAAACTTTTTGCGTCGAAGGACCCCAAGAAAGACTATTGTCTTTAAAAAAAGGTAAATCTAGTTTTTGGTTCACTAGGTATTACGGTTTGGTGGCGTTAGCCGCCGCTCGATCTAAAGGGTGCAGCCATATCATTCCCTCCATCGATCCATCGTGACGCGTACCGCAGTGGGCGCTTGTTTGCCGCACTTTCAAATGAAGAGTGCGATATGTTCAAATTTAATGCTTGAGTCCCTCATTGCCAAAATCGTACACTTTGTCAACACAAGGAGAATAAATTGTTATGTCTTGAATGCTCAAAGACGTGAGATTTTCTGGACAAGCCTGTAAGTGAGAAAGTTTTTGGAACTGTACGTGATTACACAAAAGAACGAATGTGGCTTCGCACAGCCAATGCTGTGCAAGCGACGGATAAACAACTGAAATATTGAATCAGATTATTTTAATGAACGCAAAGATATTGTTCAAAAACTATAAGTGGGAACACAAACTCCGGCTTCCAGGTCATTCAGCTGAGCTTATAATAATATGCTTTGCTCTCTGTACAAACGCCGATTCATAAAGGCATCAACGAAATCATTTTCGTGTCTGTTTCTTCCTTGTGAGAGTCACGTAGAATGCCATTGGAGCAGAGGAAGTAGTTCTACACAAGAGCCACATCTTTTCAAATGCTGTTCGTGCAAAGCTCTGAGACAGTGAAACGTTAAGCATACATAATTTGAAGAGCGTTTATGAATGCGAACAAATCAGAGCTGGGCAAAGATACTCATAAAAGTATTCTGAAAATAAAAATGAAAATATCGTAATACACGTGCTGGAAGCCTAAACATACCGTTACTGAGAACCATTTTTAAATGGGATAACGGGATATTACGAAAGTAATTTTAAAAAATACAAAATAGTATCGAGGAATACGATTACAGGAATACACATAAATGCAAGAATACAGACAATGAAATATTTTTAAGTTACATGCGTGTTCATGTTGCGCATGTGCATTGTGTACCGTAACGTTGTCAATACTGCTGATATAATAAAATGCAAGTAAGCCGTATCCCTAGACTCACTAAGAAACGGCACCTATGTGGGGTAAGGTATGCTCTTACTTTAAAAACACTGTCGATCTGTCCTGCTGAGAAGGTTTACGCCAATTATACGAAAATAAGAGCAGCTTACAAAATATACTGGCAGTAGACAGCGCCGTTTGAGTTTCGATTCAAGGCTGATGATACGTAAAAGTGTGCCTATCATTGTAGGCGAGCACAACTTCGTGTTATAACTTCTAAATACCAAAATCGTCTTCACAGTATTCCGATACGTTCGATACATAGGAAAAGTATTTCACTACTGCGATACAAATATATTTTAATTGTCTCAATACATGAGCTCAAAAGTATTTCTGAGATAATACAGCATCGCGATACTGCCCACCCGTGTACTACAAATCTTATGAGTGGTACCATTGACTACCCCGTTCTTTAGTCAGCAGTCTCACTCAGCTATGCCCATTTTAAAACCTGGTGCAAAACGACAAATTATTTCACCGAGGTTTTCCTATATAACTCGGAGTTCCATGCACAAGTGACTACAATAGTCAGTGCCTGTTGTCAGAACTTACGTTGCTGTGCTGAGGCCTCAGGAAAAAGGCGCAGCGGTGTCACTACACCGCGCACAAATATTTCCGTACGTGCCGCCTCGTCGCGGCTGCTTGCTCTACGCTCGTCCCACTCCCACTTCTAGTTCATTATAGTAGTGCTCATAATAGGGTATGTTAGAGCCCTAAAAAGACGCAGAAAGCCACTTAGACGCCTAAATTACACCTCGCGCAACGTTGCCCAGACGGGACATGAAAAAATCCGCACAGAGCGTTTTTTTTGGTGCGTATGCAAATGGTGCACAAACAAGGAGACTGCTATAGTATAGGCATTCCCTATAGTTGAGGCATTTATTGAAACCTTGTTTTTAAATAGCAACGATCCGGCGTCTTCATTCTGGCATTCGTAATTGTTTAGAACGGCTAGAGGAGAGTCTCATTATATGATCATCAAAATGCGTGTTTGAAATGAAATTAAGGCGGGGTTGTAGAGAGAGAGAAAGAAAAGAAAAGAAAAAAAGGAGATGTTAACCAGATGCTAAGATTTAATGTGCTAAACTGTACTGGTGTTAGGAAATAGGGGGTTGAAAGAGAGGGAGAGAGATAAAAACAAGTAAGAACAAAACACGGGAACACACACACGAAAACGATCCACTCAGTGTCGTTCAGACAGGCCAGTAGTTCGTAAGAAGCCCAGTACTACTTGCGCAGCCTTCTGCGACGTTGAGTCTGGGCGAAGGGGAAGTATTCTTTCCTCTGACAAAAGCAGGTCATCAAACTTGTTGAGTGTATTGGAAAGAGATTGCCTTTGTGTGCAATGTTTCGCGCAGTCGCACAGAAGATGTTAAATCATCTCTTTATCTCCGCAGTGTACGCAAGTGGCAGCGTCAGCCATACCTCTGCGGAACGCATACGCATAAATAAATGCAATGCCAAACCGCAGTCCACTCAGAACAGTAGCGTCACTTTTCCAGAGTCTTGCTGAAAGACGTAAGCCTAATGTAGGGTCAAGGGACGCAAAATTGTATGCATAAAATGCGACTCATTCCAATCAGACATGCAACATCGGTTCGCAAGCGAGCGGAGCTTCCTAACAACAAGAGTACTAAAGAGGGGTATTGATAGGTCGTGGTCTTCTTATAGGCTGAACGGGCAGCTAGATCAGCCCGTTCATTACCGACAATTCCACAGTGACTTGGCAGCCACTGAAATATAATGTTGTTTCCTTTGCGTGTTATGTGGCGTAGTATTTCTGCCGTCTCAAAAACCAACTGTTGTGCAGACTACGGTGAAGGCTTGACCGAAGAGACTGCATTGTCACCTTAAAGTTGCAGGTGATTGTCCATTGTTTCGTATTTTGGTGTTTAATAAAATGCAGCGTGGTGCGAAGTGCTACAAGTTCTGCTGTCGTTGATGTTCTTGGGGAGGTGCCTTGGATTTGATAATTGCTGCACACGTTGGAATCGCGACCATTGCTGCTGAACGCTTCAGCGGGACAAAGCTGTCGGTATAGACGTGGGTACAGTCTTGTATTTCTGGTACAATAAATCTAAAGTGAACATCTGAAGGGCTGGTGTTAAGGGTTGCGGCGAGACCTTCAGCCGTGAACTTCTCTGCAAGTTGGTTGGGATCCATCGTGAACCAACTGGCCCAACTTACCATCTTACTGTGAGACCTTGAGTTCCTCCACGGCGCGACAAACAGCCAGTTATCAACCTGACAATATTAGGTATTCAGAAAGGGAAAAAAAATGCTTGGTCGGAATTTTTGTTATGTGTGTAATGCTGCACGTCGGCGTTGCGTGTTGTTTCAGAGGTTGATCTTATTGCCCAATTACGAACCAATTCAGTAAAGCCTTAAGAGAAAATGCTCTACTTTCAGATTTTTGAAGAGGGATGCTGTTCTACAAGAGCGCAAACTGTCGTGGCCCTAAACTATCATCACTATTAACTGGCATGCGCTCTCTTCGTCTTCTTCCTCTTCGAGCTTTTATTTGTCGTCTGATTCGCTTGTAAAAGACGTGCACCGATTTCTCTGGTGCGGCCTGTAATAACCCAGATTAGTACGAGACACAGTACAAAGAGAGAGAGAGAGAGAGAGAGAGATGGAAGAGAAAGAAACAGAGTCAGACAGGAAGAAATATATTTTAAAAAGAGAAGGACCTAGATTCTTCATGACTCAGGATTCAAATTCGCGTACCATTGATCCAAAGGTGAGCGTCCTGAACTCTCAGCTATTCAGACACACTAGCTAGCTTTGTACGGTATTGTGCCACAAGGAGGTTAGAAAGCGAAGTGATTGAGAGGAGAGATGAGATGGTTAGGATGAGGAAAAGGATGCAAGGAGAGAGTAAGACATAACGCAGAAAGAAAGGAAAAAAAGAGAGGATAAAGAAAGAGATATGAAATAATGATTGAGAAATAAATGAATAAGAATAAATACGAAAACAAAAAAGCGATAAAGAGATGATAAAATACAGGAAGAAAGAAACTTTGCAAACTTAGAAAAACTGAAAAAGCCGGGTTAACAGAGGTGTCCGTAAGCGCGGCTGTGTCATTAAACTTTTGATTTCTTTGTTTTAACACCTGTGCTGCGACTTTTATCATTTCAATATATTCATACTCTGCATTATTGCACGAGTAGATTATTCGGTCGTAGACCTTGATGACATGGGGCTTCAGGTTAGGAACCTATTACAGCTAAGAATGTTTGTAGAGTGATAATTCTAGATATGCCCCGTCAAACATGAAAACTGGTCGTCGGCACGAGTATGCGCAATGAAAAAAAAATTATCACCTTTGGCCTATCCGCATGACGTTACTACGACATCACATGATGAGTTCGCCCAATTAAATAGTCGGTTGGTCAAACGTGGGCCAATCAGGAAGGCAGTGCGAACCAACATCAGGGGCAGAAAGCATATGGAGGGAAGTTACGGATGATGATTGCAGCAACAGGGAAAAAAGACAGCAAGAGGCCTAATGTTGTCTGACGTTAGTACATAAGGTATATATACTCTGCGAGTGCAAATGTTTTATGCCCCACCGTGATGGTCTTGTGGCTAAGGTACTCGGCTGCTGGTGGGCAGGACGTGGGATCGAGTCCCGGCTGTGGCAGCTGCATTTCCGATGGAGACGGAAATGATGTAGGCCCACGTGATCAGACTTGGGCGCACGTTAAAGAACCCCAGGTGATCTAAATTTGCGGCGTCTCTCATAATCATATTTTGGGACGTTAAACGCCATTTATCAATCAGTAATCTGATGATTGATAAGTTTATTTCTTTAGGGTTGTCTCACTTGCATGGCACGTGAACCCACTCGCCGTTTTCTCGCCGAGGTGGCATATAAAAACGCGTGCGCATTTAGAACAATAAGCGAGTGTTAAAGTCCAAGTAGCACACCTCTTCATTATTTACGGTGGAGCTCACCAACAGGAGGAACTGATAGTGAGCGTCCACTCAGGTATCTCCAGCTTGAGAAAGAGGCATGGCCTACAATAACTCGGCGAGAAAGCACAAGGCGAAACAGCGCAACGGCAAATCGTTTTTTGTCGCGTCGTTCACCTGAACACGCTCCGCTGGCGCAGACACGGTCACTGCCATAACAGTAACTTAGCAGCGCCATTAACTGCTTCTGCACTGACGTGCACTGGTCGTTTGCGGGAACATAATCTTCGCACAGGCAGAACAGGCCACAGGTGCACATAGGATGGCATTACGTCTCCAGCAATGCCTTTGTTTCTAGAACCAACAGTTTCTTTTTTTTTTTGTAATCTCTATGCAAGAAACTCTTCGATCAACTTGCGTCAGCCTTTCAGAGTTGCTAACAGTAGTTGCGCTAATACTCGTCAGAAATAAATTTCAGCGCAGTCTCAGCGTATTCTCGGTGTAACACGTGATGTCGTTGATTTAGCGTTAAAACAGAGCAATAAATCTTAGAAAGTGAAACTGACATGCATTTTATCACGCATTAAAAGTAGCAGAATGTTGTATCGCTCGTATTGATTCGATTTTAAAGGGCCAGTTACGAATGCGTTGTTAGACGACGGAGAGCATTAAAACATTTATCGAAGTGCGGATACTACAAGTAAACCCCATTGCTATCATGACTTAGGCATATGAAGAGTTGTGAAACTTGCAGAAAGAGAGGAAGAACATTTCAGAGAAAGGCAGGAAGGTCAAACCAGAATTGTATCCGGTTTGCTACCCAGCTCGATGTGGAGGGGGAAGGGGAGAATACAAGAAAGTGCAAAGTAAACGCACGAAAAAAAAAACGGGGATGCTATAGCCTAATTAACAGGCCACTACCACGCAAAAAGCTCCATAAGGCCTTGTTTGATTTTCTGTGCGAAGAGAGATCGTGTTGAGTTTCGAGCCACCAACTACTAAAATTCACAAGTTAGAAACAAAATGCACAAGTTAGAGTCAAAGCGATTCGATTGATATGTGTGGGTTAACGTCCGGAATTTACCATACGATTATAAAAGACGCTTAGAAAGACGCTTATAAAAGACGCTTAGAAAGTGAAACTGACATGCATTTTATCACGCATTAAAAGTAGCAGAATGTTGTATCGCTCGTATTGATTCGATTTTAAAGGGCCAGTTACGAATGCGTTGTTAGACGACGGAGAGCATTAAAACATTTATCGAAGTGCGGATACTACAAGTAAACCCCATTGCTATCATGACTTAGGCATATGAAGAGTTGTGAAACTTGCAGAAAGAGAGGAAGAACATTTCAGAGAAAGGCAGGAAGGTCAAACCAGAATTGTATCCGGTTTGCTACCCAGCTCGATGTGGAGGGGGAAGGGGAGAATACAAGAAAGTGCAAAGTAAACGCACGAAAAAAAAAACGGGGATGCTATAGCCTAATTAACAGGCCACTACCACGCAAAAAGCTCCATAAGGCCTTGTTTGATTTTCTGTGCGAAGAGAGATCGTGTTGAGTTTCGAGCCACCAACTACTAAAATTCACAAGTTAGAAACAAAATGCACAAGTTAGAGTCAAAGCGATTCGATTGATATGTGTGGGTTAACGTCCGGAATTTACCATACGATTATAAAAGACGCTGTAGTGGGGGCTTCAGAAATTTCGACCACCTGGGGTTCTTTAACGTGCACCGAAATCTGAGCACATGAGCCCGATTACATAGTTGGTTGGTCAAACGTGGGCCAATCAGGAAGGCAGTGTGAACCATTGTAAAGGCATCCGTCTTTGCGCCTCCATCGTAAAGGCATCCATCGCACACTTAAATCTCAGCACATGGGCCTACATTCTTTTCGCCTCCATCGTAAAGGCATCTGTCACAGCCGGGATTCGATCCCGCGACCTGTGGGTCAGCAGCCCAGTAACTTAGCCACTAGACCGCCGCGGCGAGGGAGATGAAGTGTGGCATACTTGCATTGTGCAGAAGAGGCGATCTGTAGATATTAGTAAATAGAGTTGCATTTTATCTTGCAACGTGTTTACAAGGTCTTTTTATAAGGTTAGATAATTAGGTGACGCACGTTCAGCATACTAGTTTTCTAATAAATTTTTTGCCTTGAACGAAAAGCCGTCCTCACGTTCACGTGAAGCAAGCATGTCTCCATGTCTATAAATACGCTCCACAGATGTCTGCGCTCAACTAAATGCGATAACTCTAAACGATTTGCGCCTATGGAAAACTTCTGAAGATTTAAATGGTGAGGTGCATGAGTGAAACGTCTCATACTTGTTGCACCGACAAGATGTGCTGTGAAAACAATGCTTGGCACTAACTTATTCTAGGTTTTTCGAAACCAAAAAAAAAAAACGGGTAAGATTGCACTTTTTTGACTGTACAGAACGTACCTTTGTTTCAGAAAAGTGAGTATAATATACGTGTTAGCGCCTCCGTGTTTACATATTTATTTTAGTTGAGGCACTTGATTAGGTCAAAGAGTTTCTACCAACAGTTTAAGGAACTGAACAAAAAGTGTTACGCATTTTTTGTAGTTAAAAGGGGCTTTTTTTACATGCGGTATTCTCATGTGAAGTTTCTCATATTTTTAACGACAGTTTGTACGCCCTTGTTTACAGTTTCATTTAAAGAAAATAAGTTTGATTTTTAAGTACTACGGCTATACAATGGCTTTATTTTTTGAGACTATATAAACACAACACAGACAGCTTATTTTCTCGCGATTAGTAAAAAGCAGGATAATATAGGCTAAGCAAAGGGCCAAGCAATATGCGCGGGTACCTTCCATACCACTCATTGTATTACTCAAGAAAACATTCGTGCTATTACACTATGGGGTACTAGGACAGCGTACAAAATGGTGCGATGAAATAGAAAATTGCTGGCGCTGCTTGGATTCAGCTAGCCATTCTTTAATGTCTGTGGAAGACTTCTGATTAGTGGAGGACGCAAAAACAGATTGTTAATACCGACCCCAACATCACAGTAATGAGGAATTCACGAGGCTTAAAATTTGATTATCCAATCAGCGCCTACATCCGCGTAGACGCTTTGAGAATGCACCTAAGACATTTCACTCGGCTTCCATCACATCACCTCACCTCACCTCATTTGGAACTCCTAGGCTCCACTCAGCGTTCAGCGCAGCTGTAGCTCAGCATTGCGCCGTGCTTCCATTGCACTTCACGCATGCAGCACAGCCGCCGTTATCCTTGTGGTGCCTACACCCACTTGAAGCCCTTCTTACAATTCCTGGCATCCAAAATTAAAACAAAAAACGTCGTCGAATCTAGCCCTGAAACAGGCCACATTACTCTTCCTGCAAGAGAAGCACAACAAACGCCTTGACATTTACACGGATGGCTCTGTGTCTACAGTAAGCTCAGCAGGGGCGGTGGATATTCCCGCGAGGCACATAACAATTAAATTCGTGACATCGCATTTGACGTCGTCGACAGCTGCAGAACTTGCCGCCATACGTGCAGCTCTGGGGTTTATAGTTGAAGAACCTTCGGGAACTCGGTCTATCTTCTCGGACTCGAAGGCACCTCTTCAATGTCTTATTTCACCCTTTTGTCATGGACCTAATGAGCAGTTAGTAGCTGAAATAAGGCTTCTTCATCACCAAGCAATCGAAAAACAGCACAGCATAGTGTGTCAGTGGATACGAGGTTATTGCGGTGTATATGGCAATGACCGCGCATATGAGGCCGCTAGATCTGCACACGATGGTACCCAATACACAGCCATACCGTTCTCAAGAACCGACGCAGCTACAAGACTTCGTTCGCTTGCACCTGATCTCACATAGGTACAGTAGAACTCATCAGAATTCACAAACGCGCGCCTGCATAACTTGGATCCCGATCTGCAGCTTTGTCTTCCCTCAGAGATATCTCGAGCTGAGGAGACTCTTCAATGCCGCCTGTGGCTTGGAGTGGCCTTCAGGAACGCATACTCTTATCTCATTAGAATGGCCAGCTCTTCTACATGCACGTACTGCAGCTGCGAAGAAACCATCGCGCCCCTTCTATGTGAGTGCACCCATTTCAACGCGCCAAGACAAGAACTGACTGCAGCTCTGAATAGACTAGACGATCGGCCTTTGTCGGAACAAAGGATTATGGGTCATTGGCCGAGCCCATCCTCAGCCCAGAATGCTTTGAAAGCTCTGCTACGTTTTTGCGGACAACTGGCCTCAGAGACAGACTTTAGCGTCTTATACTCTTTGATGTTGCCTTTCCTCCGTCGCTATTTTTTGTAATTTCTTTCTCTCTCTTCCTTCGCAACATTTCTTTTTATCATATTTTATTCCCCGCACCTCTTTCCCCAGTACATGGTAGCCAGCCAGTCTAAGAACTGGCTAACCTCCCTGTCCTTCCGACTAAACTTTCCTCCTCCTCCTCCTTAAAAACTAGGTTCTAGCTTATTTATACGAATAGGATGTTTTTGGGGAGTCAGTGATACCATTCAATTTTTGAATAATTAACAGCTCTCGGTTACCTAATATTCACTTGTTCTTGAACTCTTCAGACTATTTCAGTATCACGGTGCCAATGTCCTTCTAACCGGGACATAGGTGTTTTAGTACCACAGTAAGCTTGTGTCGATTTTCATTTTCCCTGCACTGTATTCATCATATTTATTCGTTTCATGCCCTCGTATTAAACAAAAATAGACACTGAGGTACAAAGCTAGCATGTGGGAGGGAGCGCGAGTGTGAAATAAGGCGGCATGCTGCGAGTAGCGGCATCGATACGATGCCGTGTTTCCAAGGTCACAAAGGGCAGCAGCAAACAACAGACAGGCAGACAGGCCCAGACTCAACGAAGAGACGAAGAAATGAGAATACGCAGCTCGGAATCGCTTAGAAGGAATAGAGTAGAAGAGAACGGCAAGAGCGAGTACAACCGCTTCCATGGTCTCTGCGAGACGCGGCAGCCAACCAGCAGTCCATTGTATACGGCCACAATTGGAAAGAACGGTCACAGCACCGGTCCACCATAAGAAAGATTTATGAAAGATAAGAGGCAGGACACTAGAAGGAGAGAGACAAGAATGGAAGACGCGTAGTGTGCGAGAGAGACTTGCGACTGTGATTCGCAACTGGGGGTCTGTTGTCCGAGACCATTCGCTAGATGGCGATACCAAAAGACCTTCTCTCTCTGAAACCGTACACTCGCCCTCACTACTCTCTTCCATTTCTCTGTTTGAGGCACAGACACGCCACTCTCTGCTGCCACGATGAGAAAAAAGAAAAGGCGACTGTGCCCGGGTAGGGAACAGAATAAACTTCGCAGACCGGTGCAGCCGGGGATAGTTTGGAGAGATGAAAGCTCCGATAGACCGCACGGTCTTTTGTACCCGTTTCTGCGTCGCCCTGTTCCCGTCCTTCTAGTGCTCGGATGCGTGGCTTTTAAATTTGGTGCCTGCGAATAAAAAAAAGACTTAGAGAAAGGTTGGACTAAGGTTAAGAAAATGAAACGGCTTGTGTAGGCCAGACTTCAGCGCTGATGGCACCCCGTAAAGGTGAACGCCACTGCAAGCTGAAGCCGAATCGAGGGAATGCGATAGAGGCTCACACACAACGAGGAGGTCTTTAAGTGAAAAAAAAAGGTCGTGTTACAATGTACCGCATTGTGTGCACTCTTTTTTTATAGAAGAGAGATATCATTGACAGACTATTTCGCAGAAAAGGAGCCATTCTATTCCGCTTTGCCGTACTATTTCACTGGAAACTGCTGCTGCTGGCTGGCTCCTAAAGAAAATAACAGCGGCCACACGCTCAGGTTTTTGTATTTTTCAAAGTGGTTTAGAGACAATAGATGTCTCGTATCTCACCCTCAGTGATCAGTAAATTCAGACAAACGTTTTTAAACCAGCAGAAAGTGGTGTTTGTTTCACAACATAAAGATCCGCCCTGTACGAAGTATCTTTCATTAATAAATAAGTGTCATGTTCTGTCTAGTCACAACACTATATGAATACTTTTGTGTCCTACACTGACGTCCATATTGACTGATTTATTAAATGCACACAAGAAACGAACAAAACAGACAGTTTTGAGCGCACGGGCCTGCATACAAAAAAGTGTTAAACTTGCATAACGAATAAGGGCTCAAATACTCAAAGCAAGTTCATGACAGTCAGAAATATAAGAGAAAAATAATGTTGCATTGAGCGAATAAGAGCCGCTAAAGGAACAGCGTGTTCAAAAAATTGTCAAATCCGACGTACAGTCGGAATCGTTGGTATTTGAAGCACAAATGCGGAAGCTTGATTGTGACTTTAAGGTCAGTACAACCTTGGGAGGTGGGGGTATATTATACCGCACAGAACTGCCATGTCATAATTATCATGTTTGAACGTTTCATTCACCTTCATCATCTATTCACGTCACGTGATACGAAATTTAGCATATGTGGAGCTAGCGAAATGGCACCCCGCCACGGTGGTCTAGTGGCTAAGGTACTCGGTTGCGGACCCGCAGGTTGCGGATCAAATCCTGGTGGTGGCAGCTGCATTTTTGGTGAAGGGAAAACTGCTGTAGGCCCATGTACTGAAATCAGGGCGCAAGTTAAAAAGCCCCAGGTGGTCTAAATTTCTGGAGCCCTACGCTACGGCGTCTCTCATAATGATATGGTGGTTTTGGGCCATTCAACCCCACATATCAAATCATCATTAGCAATATGACCACGAGCCTATCATGAGCATGGTATGTTGTCATGTCTTACATGACACGTTTGTCAGAATTATTATGCTTGCACCAGTCATATACCTTCGTCAGTCATTGACGTCTTGGAACACAATACTTGATATCTGTGAAGCTAGCGAAACAACCATGAGCGCACTATAAGCGTAGCATATAGTCGTGTTCTACATGACATGAATGTCATGATTATCATGTTTGAACATGTCATTCACCTTCGTCATTCATTCGCGACATGATACCAAATTTGTTAATGTGGTGCTAGCGAAACGACTGTGAGCGCTACATGAGCGTGGCTTGTAGTCATGTTACATGACACGCATCTCATGATTATCATGCTTACACTACATTCATACCTTTGTCGTCCATTCACATCCTATAATACCAAATTTGGTAAATTAGGAGCAAGCAAAACGGGCGTGAGCGCAACATGAGCGTGGCTTGTAGTCATGTTGTTACATGACACGCATCTCATGGTTATCATGTTTACACCAGGCACATACCTTCGTCATCTATTCACGTCCCGTAATACCAAATTAGGTATATGTTAAGCTAGCAAAACGGCGGTGAGGGCATCATGGGCCCAATATACTCCGACGTAACGTAGACGCTAGCGCACGCTGGGCACAGCGACTCAAAACGCGTGCACTCTATAGTCTGACGCCCGGCGGGACCGGCGCAAGCAGTGTCCGTCGGTGCGGCCTGGCGGCAACAGGCGCGAACTGCGACATGCTGCGTTTGCGCCGACGGCGTTACCCCGACAGCACCCCGTCTGCCTCTCTTCGTGACGCAGAGACGACGGGCGCGCTCATACGTGCATGCGTCAAAGCGACGCAGAGCGGCGCGCGCCTACGAGCATACTGGCGTGGCATCACCCTTTTCAAGCGATGAAACGAACGCCGCACGTAAGCGCGCGGGGTCACGTCAATGTGTATTGGCGCCTTCAGTGACTGTGGCATGTAGTCATGTTATTACATTACACGCATCTCATGATTATCATGTTTCCACCACTGACATACCTTCGTCATCCATTCACGTCCCGTCATACTAAATTCGGTATATGCGAAGCTCGTGAAACGGTCGCGAGCATATTGTGAGTGTGGTATGTAGTCATGTTGTTACATGACACTCATGTAATGATTTTCATGTTAGGGCCTGTCGCTTGTGTTCGTCATGCAATTATTTCATACCATACCAGTTTTGCGACATGTCGTGCGAACGAAGCTTCCGCAAGCGCAGCAAGATCATGAAATGTAAATGATAACATTCATGTCGTACATGTCATGATTTTCATGTTATGACTAGTCACTTACTCTCTTTATACCGTTACGTTATGTCATTCCAATTTTGGTACCGATACCAGTATTGAAATGGCCAGGAGAGCCAACAGTCGTAGGCAGCTAGATAGATAGATAGATAGATAGATAGATAGATAGATAGATAGATAGATAGATAGATAGATAGATAGACAGACAGACAGACAGACAGACAGACAGACAGACAGACAGACAGACAGACAGACAGACAGACAGATAGATAGATAGATAGATAGATAGATAGATAGATAGATAGATAGATAGATAGATAGATAGATAGATAGATAGATAGATAGATAGATAGATAGATAGATAGATAGATAGATAGATAGATAGATAGATACGCTCAAAGTCACCGAAGTTCGCTAGGAAATGCTTCGCATTTATTATATTATTACTCATATTTAGTATTTATTACAAAATCAATTCGCAACACACTGTAAAATGGTGTAAATACCGCCACGCATAGTACAACGAACGCGCAAGCAAATACGAATAAATATGTCTCGTTAGCCGCAAATATTCGCTAACGACTATATTTGCACCCTCTCAACCTACGTTCTCGAGTTAATTGTATAAGTAGGAATACCAAATATGTTAAAACATTTGTGACAGCCAAGGGGACACTAAGACACTGCAAGAAAATAAGAGAAGCTTTCAGTTGCCGAAAATAGAACATGTGCTACAGTTGTTACTGTAGAGGGTGCACCACTGCAATGTAACGAAGCATGTGGCGAAGATGCCTAGCAAGCCGCCTTTCAAAATTAGTAAACGTGATCTGCATTTTTTTTTTCTGTAGAGAGTGCACCACAATTACACGAGATAGAGAGAAAGAATATCAAAAATATAGGGAGGTTAACTAGACCAAGTTCAGTTTGTTACACTACACATGGGGAGAGGGGAAAGCAGGAGTACAAGATAGAGAGGGGAGGAGACACACGTTGCACGTAGCACACACACACACACACACACACACACACACACACACACACACACACACACACACACACACACACACACACACACACACACACACACACACACACACACACACACACACACACACACACACACACTGTGCTGGTTTCACAGGTGGTCGCACAGTGATGTTGCCCTCAAGAATTGTAGAAGGGCTCGTGTAGCTGCAACATGACTTTGAATGTGGCAAAGCATATACCATGTGGTATTTCGAAACGCAAGTTTTGATGATTAGGCAATACAAAAAATGTGGTGCGTTATTAATTATATACTGAACTTAAGCAATGTAATAGTATTTCGCGCAAGGCAACGTAGAGAAGGTTTCATATGCTATGACTGGTCACGAAATGTGGCTACATATTATGCATTGAAGGCTGTTGGTGGTAAGCGCGAGCAGCGCCTATTGGACACTAGTTGTTATGGTTTCTCGGCCTAGGCACGGCACAGTACTTTGTAAGAACCGTTTATTAGACTTACGATTAAAAAAAAGCACGACGCATCACCCGTTCTCCTTCAGCAGTGCTATTTATCAAATAATTACGGTGAAGTAAAACTGAGGCATATTTACTTAATGACCTTAATTTTTTCTTGACTTAGGTTAATTCTGCAGGCGTAAAACTCGTAGTGAATATAGACAATAAATTTCAAATAAGACGCGTTTTTGCCAATCGTTACAGTAAAACGATGACCAACAACAGTAAACAACTAGAAAACCTTACTTTACCCTCGTAGTGTCTGTAAACATTGTGGACTGCACTTCATTATTGTAGCAGCGAGTCTAGCAGAGATATTTGGATTCCTTAATCATAGGACTTTTGAGTGACTGAGAATTCTAGGAGATGAATTTAAAACAAAAGGAAGGATGATACCTGCAGTAAATAGGCCAACAGTAATAGATAGGAGAAATAGCAGAGAAGGAAAGGCAGAGAGGTTAAACAGTTCAGGGGAACTGATTTCCTACCCCACACACGGGAAGAGGGTGAGATAGATAAACGATCGAGAAAAAAAACAGATGAAAACAGCACATGGGACTGCACACATGGTCATTCACAGTTAGTAACCCATGCGAGGTACGCAATATCCCTGTTACAGGCGCTTGTCCAAGTCCGCTTTTTTTAAAACCTGAGTAGTGCCTTCATTGCTTTCGTCGCCTTCAGCTGCGATGTCCTCTATCGACGACATCTAAGGATGGTTTCAACAGGCATCGGGCTATTGTCAAAGTGCTCCAGAGATGACGCTAGGAACCGTCTGTGAACATTACATCAAGGATAGTAACACAGAATGTGTGGTAGCATTTCCTCGCAACGACAAGCATCGCAAAGAATGTCGTCGGCCACTTCAACGAGAAATGAACAAAATTTCGCAAATGCCACTTCTAGTCCTAAGTGATAAAAACAGATTGGCTTCTTTTCGACTGTGTCTAGAAATGCATATAAGAGGACAGGTGGTAATGAGAACAAGTCCACTTGTTCTGGCTACTTGGTGCGCACCATAAAAAGATATGTGCAAGCAGTCGAACTTTGCTTGCGGCGTTGTTCCTTCACGGCTAAGGTTAAGGACTATGCTACTAATATCAATCGTAGCATAGCCATTATTATACAATGATCGAAAAATTCTTTGACAAATATGGTATGCTTGTCTGACTTCCAAAAGTGACAAATAAAAATAGTACAACCAGAACAACTGATAAATTATGCTGCAGAAGAGTAGTATGACTGGTATACCTTAAATATTAGTGTAGTGGTACGCAAATAATTGACCTAAAGAACATGAGGGCGTGTGCATAATTTTACTGGACTAGCAATAATTTACTACACTTTCGGATAGCGCTTTTTATACTTAAATAGTAGTCAATAAGAAAGATTCATTCGGAGAGCAGTCAATCAATTTGCCTTTTAGGGCCAATAATGGAATGAAATCAATGAAAAGAAAAGGCAGCAGTCATGGGCAGATGGAAGCTTATAATGAAAGTGACAGTAAATGAAGTAAGGCAAAGAGGCTGACCGCCCTTTCGCCTTCTGAAGGCTGCAAATGCTGCACCAGGTCAGAACCAGCTTACAAACTTTTAATGAAGAACAAATATTCTGTATGTTCGCAAGAAATATATTTTAATTTATTCTAGTTCGTTTAAGCCTATCAACCCACTATATTATAACATGTAAATGCTTAGAACGTGACTGGAGTTGTACTTCTTTTCCCAAAACTTCTGCGTATCATAATTTTTGTTTGCGAACCGTGAATCATCCGCTGACCGCGGCTGTCCGCTGTCTGTCTGTTTGACGCACGCACGGATGAATGGATGGCCGCATTGACGAACGAAGGGACGGATGCACGAATGAACAGATGGATAGACGGACGGATGGACGGACGGATGGACGCATGAACGAACGCAGGGACTGACGCATGGAAGGATGGACGCATCGATTGACGCACGAGAGGATGGACGGACGAATGAATGAATGAATGCATAGACGGACGCACGGATTGACGAACGAAAGTTCGTATGAACGGACGGACGCATAGACGGACGCATGAACGGACGCATGGACGGACGCATGGACGGACGAATGGATGCATGGACGAAAGCAGGGACGGACGCATGGACTCACAGATGGACGCACGGATGGACGAACGAAAGGACAGACGTATGGCCACATGGACAGATGGACGCACGGACGAATGCACGAATGGACAGATGGACGCAAGAACGAACGGATGGAATGACAGACGCTTCGCCCCACTCATCATTCACTTCTGGATAAGTTGGCATTTTTATTGCTTATCAAACTATAAGTAACGTCCTTTAGTATCGTACCATTTGCATTTTTCAGCGTATATGCATTTCCTTATACATAAATTACCGCCCTATACGGCCGGTTCGAGAACTAACGAGAGGTGGCTATTTACGATTACGACGGGACGCTCAGCCCACTCGCTAAGAAGCTTCGCTCCTAAAAGCAGCAGCGCCTGCTACATTATCACGGGAAGATGAACAGCCTCGATATCATGTAGTTCTCGCTGTTGTGAGAAAGCCGAGTGGCTACAACCGAAACAGACAGCCGATGAAGGAAGAAAAGCAGAATGTATCGAGCGTAGGTGAGCTGGCATGCGCAGAATTATCGCCAGGTGTAACCTATGGAGAAGTGAGCAGCGCCCAACCAGGCCAAACCAGACAAAAAAACGACAAAAAAAAGTAAGCGAACACGCGGCTCTGCTGCCCCGGGAAACTGGCAGTGACTAATGCCATCGGTGCAGTCGTGGTAACAGCAAAAGACAGTGAATGACGATGCTGGCTTGAAGAGCTGAGTGTAATTTAGCGTGCAGAGCTGGTCTTAGCGCAAGGCACATTGCGTTTGAGGCGTGAAGGTGTACAGGTTCCTACCATTGCAGGTTTTCTTTCTCTCGTACTTTTTTTGTGGTTCTTACCCCCTTACTGGTGGAAGAAATATCTGTGCTATGAGCGGCAACAAACAAAACTTTCGTAGAAGAAAAAAAATGAAGCTGCCCTACTTCTCCTCTGGCGGTACTTCTACTAACGTTGTAGAACTGCCTTTATGTTGGTACGAGAACAATCCAAAGAGAGTATTGACTGCTTAACATCGATTGTATAAGCTTTCTTGTATGAATAACGCGTAGAAACAATGTGAAGAGACAAAGAAACAATGCAAAAAAACAGGCACAGCGAAAGAAATAAACGAAACCAAGCGCTGACTATACCAACAATGCGTTCATATATGTGTTGACCGACTAAGAGATTAGATATATTCACCGTTGAGTATGCTGTAGAGTAGGGCTCGGGCTTGTTTTGGCATCATATTTCCCCTACTCTTATAGGAAAAGCGTTTATATTTTTTACCGCAAAAATCAACGCATTGTCGGTAGTACGCGCTTGGTACTGTTTGTTTCTTTCTGTGTCCCCGCTTCCTGTGTCCTAGGCTCATGCTCACGAAAATATCATTCAGCCGAGCTCACTCAGACCCAAACTCACTAAAGTATTACTCACCCGGGCTCACTCTCACTAAGACGCACGGCTAGATCCGAGTCTTGCCCAGCCGCGGTGGTCTAGTCGATAAGGTACTCGGCTGCTGACCCGCAGGTCGCGGGATTGAATCCCAGCTGCGGCGGCTGCATATCCAGTGGAGGCGGAAATGTAGGCCCGTGTGCTCAGATATGGGTGCACGTTAAAGAACCCCAGGTGGTCGAAATTTTTGGAGCCCTTCACTATGGCGTCTCTCATAATCATATGGTGGTTTTGGGACGCTGAACCCCCCACATCAATCAATCAATCATCTGTGTCTATGTGAGCCCGATCGAGACGACTCATGACTGAGTTGTCAAACCTATGCAAGGAAGACGTACTTTTTTCGCCTCCGCCTCAACCGAACTCGAGGCAGTCTTAACATTTTATTTTTTACAACTGGGTTACGATGATGGCTAAACAAGCGTCAAATTTTTAAAGTA
This sequence comes from Rhipicephalus microplus, assembly GCF_043290135.1. Taxonomy (NCBI): domain Eukaryota; kingdom Metazoa; phylum Arthropoda; class Arachnida; order Ixodida; family Ixodidae; genus Rhipicephalus; species Rhipicephalus microplus. The sequence goes on along the minus strand of NC_134700.1, from coordinate 256,165,676 downwards.
GCCTTTAGGTCTATCAGCAACCACGAACATCGGTTTTTACTGGGACAGACTAAACATCACGATAACAAGTCTAAACCGCTAACCCTGCTGCTCGGATCAGTAAATGCAGTGCCTGGCCTTGCTTCCGAAAACAGAACACACAAGATTAAACTAAGTACTGATTACGACATGCGTGCCGCCATAAGGGCTTCATTTGTGGGTGTGCCACATGTATTATCAAGTAATGGCTGTTGCCCCAATATGGCAATGCAATATTATGACAAGTGAATAAGACAAGCACAGTGATGCATGGAAAGATGGTGATTAGCGTTATCGTTGAACGATGGCCACTTCGACATAACTGAACGATGAAATACACACAGATAACTATGTTTATACAAGCCGACTGTTGTCCCACTAAAGTGAAATACATATTCCTGGCTTCATAAATTGCTTCGTGCAGTCAATAAAGAAACCTTGAGGGTGGGTAACCTACGTTAATTTTTCAGGGGTCTTCTTCAAAGAACGAAGACGAAATATATCACACGAAAAAGAAATGTAGATTAATTTGAGCCTAATTGAGCCAGAGTCGCCGCAACGCAGTCGCTTACCTTGTGCTCGCATTGACCCAATTTCTACATTGCCATTGGTGTGAACCCGAAATTCTTATATAAAATTGTAGTTACGCTGCGGGGGTGTAGCCATTATGATGCTCGGATGCTGACCCTAAAGTAGCAGACTCAATCTCGAGTCAATAAAACGCATTGCTTGGTAAGTTGGTGCATGTCTAAAGATCAAGTTGATGTTTAGTCAATCCCGACCACAGCGGTCGCATTTTGGTGACAACTAAATACTAGAGTTTCGTGTACGATGCGATGTCAGCGCACCTTCGCAACTCTGCAATGAAGGCGTTCGACCAACGTCAGGTGATAATTCGCTTCTGCCGATTAAAAGAGCGAGCCTGAAAGCCGGCTTTCCATTGAGTCCGCTTCTGGTGAATGTGTCTGAAAAAAAATGTCTGTAATGCGTCCCAACACTGCAATCGTAATATCTTTTTTTTTTCATCAGCCTGACTACGCCCACTGCAGTACGAAGGCATCTCCCATGTTCCACCAGTCAATTCGGTCCTGTGCTTGCTGCTGCCACCTTACAACGGCAAACTTCCTATTCTCATTTGCCCTCCTAACTTTCTGTCTCTCCTCTACCCACTTGCTTTCTTCTGGAATCCATTCTGTGATCCTTAATGACCAGCGATTTTCTTCGCTTCCCAGTACGTGCCCTACTCATATCATAGCCATTTCTTCTTCTTTATTTTGACAATGATGTCATTGACACCCATTTGTTCCAGCAGGAATGGTGTAGTGGTTAGATATCAGCCTCACGTGCAAGAAGTCCGTGGTTCGAATCGCGGTGCTGCACAATCCCCGCCACATTTTAAACAGAAAAGTTGTCCACATGATGATGGAATCGCATTGAAGAGGCCGGAGTTTGGTCTTACCGGTGACCTCCGCTGGTGACCTACTGCCTCCCCGGAGAGGGATTGGCCACCCTGGTGCAGTATCTGGTCACTACCTTCCACATGGACACGCGGATTATCATAGACTACACCAGATGGTCTATACATCAGGAGCCCTCATCTGCGGTGTCTGTCAAATTATGGTATTGGGACGGCAAACCTTATCTATTACTACTTTATAAAAACTGTGACTTATGTCCTGTGGCCGTCATCACCAATACAGGACACGCATACATAGCCGGTGCAAGATTCCAGTGACGGACTCTATGACGAAGACCTTCGTGTCACTGCTGAGTTGAGGTCCTTGACAAGCATGATGAGGCAACCGCACTAGCTCGAAGCGCACTGCAAGTCATGGATATCATAGAACCAAACTCTGCAAGCCTTTCTTCGCATTACGCATTGAACTCTACTTCATAAGACAGTCAAGGTCGAACCGTACGATGTGACATCTCGCAGTTTCAACACTTCTGATTTTGCGCGTGAACACGGATATGGGTGTGTGCGTGTATCACTTGTTGCATCCTTGCTTTCGCTCTATCACTTGTTGCATCCTTGCTTTCGCTCTTGCTTTTTTCCTTTACCATCTTTCTTTGCGAAATGTAGGGTAGCAAACCAAGTGCACCTTTGTTAAACTTGTTGTCTTTTATTTGCGTTCAACGTTATTTAACGTTAGAAAAGTGAGACTTTATAAGACCAGTTAAGTGAAGTGATGTACTGTTCTGACATATTTCATCTTCAGTTCAAGAACCGTATTCCCAAAAAGAGCCTAAGCTCAAAATTTCCATAAAATATTATCGGCTCGAATCACGATGCGGGACATTTAGTGAAATCCGCTGGCCAATGAGAAATGAAAACGTGCTCGATGTTCAATGTATACTGCGCGGTACAGAACCCGGACGACAAGCAGACGGGGATAAACAGACGTGTTTTCTACCATGCAGTATACATGGATGATGAATCACCTTCTGACCAAATTGCCAACTTTGACTGGCTTCAAATTTAGTGCCTTGTTGGTTTTGTATCACACACCTAAATACACTGAATCGCATTGGTTTGGCAAAAAAGAAAAAGAAAGTGCGCAGTCCTGCTTGCGTTTAACCGAAGACAATTTCAAAGAGCACGCAAAATTTGTCTTCGCCTATATTAAAAACTGTTGGAAAGAAAATTGAAATACTGTTGAAAAACTGTTGAAAGAAAATTGAAATATATATATAAAACTGTTGGAAAGAAAATTGAAATACCTATTGAATTCGAGTTGGCTGGAGTAAACTTTAAAATAAAAGTGCGGATGAAACAAGTTTGAAAAATGGAGCTTTTACAGCAGACACGATTTCTACTTCACCAATCTTCACATATATGTTTCTGCTATGCTTCGTGAGAATGGCCATAGACGACCTTCTCAAGCCAGCACGTGTGCCAACGACTGTTCCTGCCTAAGAAAACACGGAGTTTTTCGTTGGTCAATATAAAGAAGGCTACATTTGCCTTCTTGCTAGTAGCACGCCTAATCTCGATTGAGCACGTGCAATGTATAAACAGTGGGGCTGCATCGAAACTAACCGAAAGCTTCCGCAAAGAGCGGACGAAAAAGTGCCCTCTACTCTGAGGCAACCAAACTAGAGTTCTTTGTGCACCGATTAAAACACTAAAGCACGTTGCTTCGGCTTGAATAATCAATGCGCGTGCTGACATATCGATGTGCAGCTTTTATTAGCAGAAGCACCAATGATCGATGCTTCAACCTTCAGCCATGAGACTAGCGTGCTACAAAAATATACAATTTTATGGTAACCGTTAGGCGAAGCGACTAGTGCTATTGAATAATCGTTTGCTGTTAGGTGTGCTCTAAAGAACAAGCAGATATACATAATCCTGCTGCATGTGCGTTTCAACCCCTTTTTAAACTTCGTGCACCATCTTAAACGAATATTAGCGTGACAAAACAGGCACTGGAAAAAACTATTTGTGCATAAATCAATGCTTCCCTTATCTATGAAAAGGTGTGTTTGCATTGTTAAGTGCAGCGTCGTTCATTGTGCAATGTGCATAGCACACCAGCGGCTCGGTTTCCTCTGCTATGGGCGGCACATGGCGGCTGTTGCTGAGTATAGAAAAGCGTGTATGCCAGTGTGGATCGGTAAAAACAGCCCTGTGGATCTGCTAGCTTTACATGGTGCTAAAAGCACAATCTAGGACGCAGCTTTACAACCCGGTGTGTTTTTCAAGGCCGCTTTGCATCATGAATGTCAACTACTACGCCTAGCCGCGGTGGTCTAGTGGCTAAGGTACTCGGCTGCTGACCCGCAGGGCGCGGGTTCGAATCCCGGTTGCGGCAGCTGCATTTCCGATGGAGGCGGAAATGTTGTAGGCCCGTGTGCTCAGATTTGGATGCACGTTAAACAACCCCAGGTGGTCTAAATTTCTGGAGCCCTCCACTACGGCGTCTCTCATAATCATACAGTGGTTTTGGGACGTTAAACCCCACATATCAATCAATCATGTCAACTACTACTTTTTTGATGTTGTTGAAAAGTGGTAGAAACGCAGTCCTGCCTTTTGTATTTTGAATTTTTCATTTGGAGAGATTCGTGAGAGCTTATTTGTCTTATATAGAATTGGGGGGCGAATATACTTACATAGTTACGAATTACGCAAATAAATAGCAAATAGTCAGTGGTGAATATGCTTTTCATTTTGTGTGTAGTATTGTAGACAACGTCGCCCAATTTTTTTCATTACCTAATTGTTAAGAAGAAAACTGAATAATGAGATTTCTTGCGTCATAACGTAGTGGGATAATTAGGGTTAAGTGGAAGGGCCACAGATTGGCTAGCCAACGTTTCGATAGGAGGACCTATCTTTTTGAAAGGTGCAATGTCATCTTTGGCGTGTTAGTTTTAAAGGGGTTGTTGGTGACGTCATCTCCTAGTGGTGGCGCGTGTCTCTGCTGATAATCGCCGTCTGAAAAGGAAAAGAAAAACTATAAAGCAGATGAGTGCTGTCCTCGCTTCCCTCCAAGTCAGGTGGTAGGCATTCAAAATTGTTCTCGGAGAATGAAAAAAAAAATCAAAGTTGGAGCGGTGCGCTGAAAAAATGGTGGCCGTGTCCGACGGGAAGAAAATAAAAAAATAGCTTAAAACTTCAGAGCCGGCAGACGGTCGTCACGTCCGGCTGTCACAAAGGGATGACGATAGTGATGACGTCTCTTCCCGTACACCTATGAATGGGACGCACCCTAAGAAAGCAGTTACAAAAAGGGGGAGAAGTAGGCGGCGTACGTTTGCCCCGCCGTGGTGGTCTAGTGGCTAAGGTACTCGGCTGCTGACCCGCAGGTCGCGGGTTCGAATCCCGGCTGTGGCGGCTGCATTTTCGATGGAGGCGGAAATGTTGTAGGCCCGTGTGCTCAGATTTGGGTGCACGTTAAAGAACCCCCGGTGGTCAAAATTTCCGGAGCCCTCCACTACAGCGTCTCTCATAATCTTATGGTGGTTTTGGGACGTTAAACCCCACAAATCCAATCAATAAATAGGCGGCGTACGTTTGCACACCAAGATGTCGAAGGTAACTGACTCCATGCTCCAAAAGTGCTACACAGCCATGCTCCAAACACGCTCCAAAAGCACAAGTGCACCTACACCACTTCTCACTACAAAGTTTTCTAATGCACTCTCTAACAAAAACAACATCTTCGCAACATACTATCCAATTCTAACCAACAACCAGAAAGTTAAGAAAATCATTCCCGAAGCACCTAAAGTGGCCTACAGACGCAACGCTAACCTTAAAGACTTGCTTTTTCACGCAAACACTAAAACAAAGAGTGGGACAACGTCTGATCCCCGTGGCTGGCCCAGATGCTCCACCTGCAAACACATACAGCGTAAAGCGTAAAAAGCACCAGCGTAAAAATCACAACATCTGATTACGTTCACAAGATGACATCTAGGTTCACCTACACTTCAAACAACCTAATCTACTGTCTTGAGTGTGCCATCTGTAGAAAACAATACATAGGCAAAACTGGGCAGCCGGTTCACGTAAGACTGAATGGCCACCAAGCAGACACAAAACACAATTCACCAAAGGCAGTGGCCGGCCACTTCATTGAACAGGACCACAATTTCGACCAAGCGAAGCTTGACATTCTGCAAACTAATTTCCGGTCACCACAAGAGAGAAAATACATGAAATCATACTTACTACACAATTTGAAGTTCCTACACTCATCAGAAATCAATGTAGAACGTGGCAATTCAAAATCATTGAAAGCCATAGCATATCTGTGGCAATAGTTACAGAGAGAAGATACATTCAACCTTCAAATAGACATAACCGGTACAACATTGATGCGCTCCTAGCCCGCACAGCGTACTACTGATGTTGTCTTTCAATTTTTCAATTTGAATTAGAGATATGAATGTGTTTATATACAACTACGAAATTTTCGTTTTTTAGAGCCATTAAACCACTGCTTTGTTTCCTCTTTCCTCGCTTCTAAAAGCCACTCCTACCGCGCATCGTTAAAGACATTGCCAACCCAAAAAGTCCTCTGTGTCTTTCCTCTCTCTTCTTTCTTCTTTTTTCCCCGTCTCTTTGCAGTAACGTCCCGACTACGCCCCCCCCCCTTTCTGCCTGTTCTCCCCCTCCCCTTTGTGTGTGTGTGTATTCCTCTCCTCGTTGCTCATTTCTTTTGCAAAATCGATTTCTCGTTTCGTCAGCCAACATGCCGCCATATTATTTAATCAATTGCTCTGAGCGTGCCACCTACAGGGATACTGAAAGCATATTTTTGACAATGACCTTCCCCATTAAACACGCGCTCTTCGAACCCCATCCGGTATCGCTTACCTTCGACATATTGGCGTTCAAAAGTACGCCACCTGCTTCTCCCCTTGTTTGTAACTGCTTTCTTGCGGTGCGTCCCATTCATAGGTGTACTGGAAGAGACGTCGCAGCCATCGTACGGCAACCTTTTGTGGCAGCCATACGTAACGACCGTCTGCCGGCTCCGAAGTTTTGAGATATTTCGTTTCTTCGCGTCGGACGCGGCCACCACTTTTTAAACACACCGCTTCAACTTTGCGTTTTTTTTTCTTCTTTTGTTTCCATTCTCCGATGCAATTTTGAATCACTACCACCTCACTTGCAGGGAAGCGAGGACAGCACTCCTCTGCTTTAGTTTATTTTTTTTTGCTTTTCAAACGGCGATTACCAGCAGGTATACGCGCCACCAACAGCAGATGACGTCTCCATTAACCTTTTTAAATGTAACATGCCAAGAATGACATTGCGCCTCTGAAAAAGATAGGTCATCCTATCTAAACTTCGGCCAGCCAGTGTGAGGCACTTCCACTGTTAACCCTGATTATCCCACTACGTTCTTTACATATGTCGGCTCCCATCAAGATTTTGCGTCATGGCGGTACTTTAAGAGCACTTACCTATTGCGTTTTTCTTCTTCCTTATTACGTCAAAAACGTGGCCCAATTCTTTGCTGTTTACATTGGATACAGGGTTCAGTATATTACAGAAGCAAGGGAATAGAAAGTTTCTGTTTAATAGAAACAAACATGGATACGTTTGGGCGCAGAGAAATTTCAGACGTGGTCGCCAGGCGCCTGCGGTCGCGACAACCACGCGGGCGGCAGTACGAGCAGGCGAAATTGGAAGAAGTTTGTCTTCATTTACGAGTCAGAGACGGCGAATGTTTGCGACAAGAGCGGCAAAACTAGATTGGGTACGACCGCAGTCTCATGTGTCGAGCCACCTCGATGAGCTCAAACAAGAAAGAATTGGCCGTGTTGTACTATTTCTTTTCGTGCGCGGGCGCGCGCGTGTGTGTTTGTGGGTGCATGTTTGTGTGTATGCGTGTGTTTGTGCGTGTGCGTTTGTGTCCGTGTGCGTTTTTGTGTGTGTGTGTGTGTGTTTGTGTGTGCGTGTGCATGCACGCGCGTGTTGTGCACAACACGGAAGATAGTGTGGGCAACTGGAAAGAGTCGCCACGAATCAGCGCAGAATGCACGTTCTCTTAGGTTATTACCAACACAGGCCGAATTCCGGTCAAACGAGGAACAGCAGCAGAGAAAAATGCCACGAAAATGAACGCCTCCGGCGCCTCTCCAATTCAGCTGACAGTAATAGGCATTTTCTGGCGACCTGATTTTAGAAGCCCGAAGTGGCTTGCATTGCGCAAAATGCAGCCCCATTTGCATTTTTCAGTCGCAGTGGTGATCGTTACGTAGTTAGCGATTGCAAAGTTGAGGTATTAGTCACGTTACGTGACTGGCGACTATTTTGAGTTCTCGTCACCTGGAGTTGGAACCGGGCACCTGGTGAAAACGTTAACTATAAAGCAATTAGGTCTCATAAGCGAATTTTCTTCTATAACTGTACTTCCACCTAATAGCACCGAACTTGGTTATTAGGCACACGTTTGCTATAGCTAATAAGTTAACGCATTATGGGCACATAGTTTATACTTTGTAACAGAAAGAATAGTTATATGTGACAGCGTGATACATGAATGAAATGGCGGTCCATCACCAAGGAGGATAAGCTGTGCTTGCTCATAGTCTTACCTCCTGCCAGTGAGCGATTATTTATTTAATTGTGCTGAACATGCACTAGTTGTATAGAGCCATGTGGTCGTGGCAAGCACCATAACGCAGCATTTTATATGTAATACATAACAGCGTAAATAGTAATCACTATTGAACTGAAGAAATTATATCTGAGAAATCCGTGTTATAGATCGGCTGATTTGGTAAAGAAACCATGCCTATGCTTCTAGTTTTTGCGACCTGTTCACTGGGCTAGCTAAAAGGGACTGGTACAAAAGTACCAACAGCATCGAACAGTTTCTTTTTCGACAACGGACCACTCGCACGTACTCATCAAATGAGACCTTGGCCGCTGGCTACGTGTCTTGTTTGTGGCACAGAAAAAAAAAGCTGCTCTTTCGTTGCCCCTAGTGTATTTATGTCATTTTCGGCGGTTCTTTTCTGCATGCCGTAAGTGTATTTACTTGACACGCGCGGTGGACTCTGTCGAGCGACCACGCAGCGCGTGCCCACTGCTTGTGCGTGGTCTTGTGTCCTTCTGCTAGATCTCCGTGTGTGTCCAGCCTGTTCAATTACGCGGAAGGGTTTGTCTTGTGCGCCGCTGCGCTGGCAACTAAATGGACCGCAAATTGGGTGAGCGTGCCGAGATCCGCTACTCCCTCGGCCCACCGTCTTGTCTTTTCGGACGGCGCCGATTCGCCGTTCCTTGCCTTCTTTTCGCTCCTCTCTGCAGCTCTAATTTCCGCTGCTTCTGCAGATACTTTCGTTTAGGCGTGGCGGAACTTTGCTTTTCATTGTCTTTCCTTACTTCCTTTCTTTAAAGCGAACGCGAGCCGCGTTCCCGGTGGCAACAATTTCTCGGCCTAGTCGCATGACAACATGCCGGAGTAGGGCGCCGTATGCAGCAAAATGTGATGGGAACGTCAATAGAAGGAAGACAAGAGCCTACGTAGACACATTGACACCAACTAATTAGCACGCCTTTCTTTCTGCGAACTTGCCGGCGGTGCAAGTCTCGTCTTGACGACAGCATTTCCTCGCTCGGCAACTGTAAATAAACGGTGCCCGTATAACAATTTGCGGCCTATTCGGCTAAGCGAGCGCTGGTCGTCGAGCCCCGGGCTGGAAGAAACTGCAGGCGCACACACAATAGAACAGCTCGGAGCTCGGCTGGCAAGCGGATTTCACCGTCAGCAGCGACGGGTAACGCTTTGAAGGCGCAATGTAGGAACAGGATTGGGCAGCGTAGTAAGAAACAGAATTCGTTTAGTGAGACGCGGGCAGTAGTGGAAGTAAGTGCGGCGAAGTCTGAAAGCCGGGTCTTGTCTATCTCGAGTCAAGAGGCCGACTGTTTCTTTGTTGCCACTTGTGGCCCGAGGCGATTGCAAACGCGTGGGGTTAATCAGACCACGGAGAATTCACCATGCAGTGCTGACGCACCTACTCGGGAAACTTCTTGTGTGTTTTGCGTGCAAAGAACGCTTCGACAAGGGATGTTTAGCGTGCTGCTGGCGTTCCGAAAGCTCATTTGCTTTTACTGTCACAGAGGTACGAAATGAAGCAGAAAAATTGAAAGAGGGAACAAAATGTATGTGCACGGAAAACGTATCAGTGTGGTTCGGGTTGATGCTGGCGCTGATGCTTTCAGCATCCCTACTTGTGGCTATACGCATGCGACAGCGTGTGTGCGAGTTCGCTAACTTTGACTTGACATAAGCAATCTGTCGAGGCTGCTGTTTGGGATAACTTCGTTTAATTAGACATGCAACTTTTTTTATGGTCGCCCTTTTTGAGCACCATTATTTGCGAAATTTCAAAAAAAATGTATAATCAATGCGTGTAAACATAATGACGTTTCAATGGTTAAGGAGGGAAAGTTCAAAAATGGGCTTTGTTTTACCTTAAATATGCCTGAGAAAATACGTTGAATTCATGTATTTTGCACTGCGCAGGCAGCCGCATCCCATCGGCACATAATACTAACGCATATAAAGTCCCCCTGACTGCATCATTGTAATAAAAATTATATATCACTATAATAGCCAGAAACGCTGAAATTTCTTGGAGGTTCTGTTAGGATTTACCCGGTTATTGCAGTGGAGAATTCCGACTTGGAATGATTACATAAGAAAAGAGTTGACCATTATGGCAGATCATTGAAAAATAAGGGACAGTGAACAGATAGGACACAGCGCTGGATACCAACCAGCTAGTCCACCCAAGAAGTGTCGTGAAGCAGGGCTTAACGCTTTTGTGTTTTAACTGTAATAAATGCGAAGTATTTCTTAGCGAACTACGGCAATATTGAGCGTATCTATCTATCTATCTATCTATCTATCTATCTATCTATCTATCTATCTATCTATCTATCTATCTATCTATCTATCTATCTATCTATCTATCTATCTATCTATCTATCTATCTATCTATCTATCTATCTATCTATCTATCTATCTATCTATCTATCTATCTATCTATCTATCTATCTATCTATCTATCTATCTATCTATCTATCTATCTATCTATCTTAGCCGCCTACGACTTTTAGCTCTCCTGGCCGTTTCGATAATAGTATCGATACTAGACTTGGTATTACATTTACCATGACTCTATGAAGAACATATTTGACTAGTCAAACATGAAAATCATGAGATGTATGTCATAAATGTCATAATATACATTTCATGGCCCTGCAGCTCTTGCGGTGGTTTCATTCACATGGCATGTTGCAAAACTGGTATGGTATTACATAATTTCATGGGGAACACCAGCGACAGACCCTAACAAGAAAATCATTACATGCGTGTCATGTAACAACATGACTACATGCCATGCTCATGATGCACTCGCGGTCATTTCGCTAGCGTCACAAAAACATGACATGCGAGTCATGTAACAACATGACTACACGCCATGCTCATGATGCACTCGCGGTCATTTCGCTAGTGTCACATATACCAAATTTAGTATTGCAGTACGTGAACGGATGACGAAGGTATGTGACTAGTGCAAACACTATAATCATGAGATGTGTGTCACGTAACAACATGACTACATGCCACGCTCATGATGCACTGGCGGTCGTTTCGCTAGCTTCACTTATACCAAATTAGGCATTACGGGACGTGAATGGATAACGAAGGTATGATACTAGTGCAAACATGATAAACGTGACATGTGTGTCATGTAACAACACGACTACACGCTACGCTCATGATGCGCTCATGGCCGTTTCGCTAGCTTCACATCGGTATTACGCAACGCCAATTATTGGGGAAGGTATGTGACTGGTGCAAACATCATAATCGTGAGATGCGCGTCATGTGAGAACATGACTACATGCCACAGTCAAGGTGCCAATACATTTTGGCATGACGTGGTGTGCTGCTCGCCGGCGATCATTTTGTCGCGTCACGCCGGCCTGCCCACGCCAGGCGCCGGCCCTGCCATATACTCGCAGGCGTGCGCCGCGCTATACGTTGCTCCGATGCATGCGCGTTTCAGCGTGTCCGACGTCCCTTCGTCACGAAAAGAGGGAGACACAGAGCTGCCTGGGTAATGCGTTGGCATAGAGTAATGTTATTCTATGGCATCATGACATGCAGCATGTCGCGTATCGCGCCGGTTGCCGTCGGGCCTGCCAACGGACACTTGTCGCGCCTGGCGTCAGACTATAAAGTGCTGGCGTTTTGCTAACGTAGTTTCACTGTGCATAGCGTGCGCGCGCGTCAACACTACATTGGAGTATACTGGGCCCTTTAAGATGTGCTGGCAGCCGTTTTGCTAGCTTCACATATACAGATTTGGTGTTACGTGACGTCAATGGATGACGATATGTATGACTGGTGCAAATAATATAATTCGGACACGCGTGTCATGTAAGAAAATGACAACATACCATGCTCATAGCATGCTCGCGGCCGTTTCGCTAGCTCCACACATACTAAATTTGGTATCACGTGACATGAATAGATGAGGAAAGTACACGAAACATCCAAGCATGATAATAATGACATGGAAGTGATGTACGCCATCATTTACCTCCACCTCGTAACGTTGTGCTGATTTAAAGTCACATATCAACATTCCTCATTCATGCTTCGCATATCATCGATTCCCACTGTACGTGGGATCTACCAAGTTTTTTTCCAGAATTTTGAGCATTCATTCTCTCTCAATCTCAGTGACACAAAAACAACGACGGAAAATAGGAAGCCCTACAGGAACAGTTGTTACTAGGTCATTTTCGCATTCTCCTCACTGCAGCAGTCTCAGGAAAGCAATTACGAATGCTGAGCCCAGCGAAGAGTCGAATACAGCGTTGCCCACTGAGAGGGCTTCACCTGCCCTTGTAATTAACGGGTGGGAGTCGCGCAGGGGTCTCACACATGACGCAACGAGGGAACCGGGTCACCGCTGTCACCGAGTCGCACACGGCTCATAACAGACAAACAGGGCTAGCAGTTCTCCCAGTGCTGTTTATAGTGCGCCGCTGAACGCACGGCAGCTGCAGTTCCAACGGCCGCCTATGCGTACGCGCTGACGCGGCAAACACACGCACCTTAATGTTAAACAGTCGGCGTCTAATTTAGTTGGTGAATTTAGTGGCACGTGTTTTGACTCCAGAGTTAAAGAAATGTCAAGGACCCTTATGCACTCACCCAAGGCGACTGGAACACGGAAGTCATTTTCTTCTCAGTCTATTACATATCTAATCTTGCCCTGCCAACCTCTGATACCTTTCTGCGCGTAACGTGGTTCCATGATGGCCCACATCCATGAACTAGGCACGATGTCTTGTGATGAAACCATCTTGTGATGCCAAGTCACATGAGCACATAATGGCGTCACTAGTTTTGTTAATCTCTGACGTCAGTATGGCGTCATTTGGTAACGTTATCACGTGATTTTAAGGACGAAGCTCCTTAAAGGCCCACTCACCAGGTTTGAAAATTTTGAGCTGCCAAGCGCAATGCGTTGACAAAGCGTTCGTTATCACGTATGCCAAAATTTGCAACGCTACACGCCAAGGAAACGGGTCAAATTTCAAGATGAACGCTGCTCCTCCCTCCTGCCCGCTCGCGCCCAGAGAATGAGGCAATGACGTGCGCGTATGAATGGCCCTGCGTACACGGAAATGCAGTGACGTTGGTCCTCTACGTAGACGACTCTGCTCTGACGTTGCAAACAGTGGCACGTGACATGGCAAAATTGAGTTAACATGGCACGCGTAGTTTATATGAATTGTTCCTTGAAGAGTATAACAAAGCTCTAGATAAATATTGAAACGCAATAAGAGAATGTAAGCGTCTTTTTTCTATTTTCTTCTGTGAATTACAACGAGATACGGGGCTAATGTGTCAGCGTTTTGCAGGCGTTTGTGTACCCGTGGTCAGCGCATCGAGCATACGACCGCCATAGAACATTCCTACGCGTTCGCGCACTCATTGTGCTCATCTATTCTACCGCGTTTAAGCCAGCGTTTCCAAACCATCCCGCAGAAATAGGCAGAAGACCACAAAATAACGCTGGTCAATAAAGCAACGCCGCTTGCGTGCTCGGGGGTCGGACTTGTTTCGGCACGTCATGCGCACGTGACCTCTTGGTCAGATGTCTGAGAGGGTGAGGAAGAAATTTGGCTTGCGAAGGCTACGTGAAGGAGCGGCAAAGGTTTCGAGCTCACCTCCTCCCTTCCTTGTTTCGCGCCGCTTCAAAAAAAAAAAACAGTTTTTTTTTCGCTCGTGATGAACTCATTCAAAAACTTTTTGTGGCAAAATGTTCCTCATCAGACACCCAACAACTTCCACTGCCTAACTAAAATTCGGTATGGAGCCTGGTGAGTGGCCCTTTAAGGTGTGGGTTGGTCGTCACCTATATGTATGCAGGTATTGAGTAACCACCTCATGGCATATCTACAGAGTCAATGACGATGAGTGGGGCGAACCTTCTAAGGGATTTATGGGAAAACCAGGGATCACCGCTGGCCGCGTCCATCTGCCGTCTGTCTGTTTGTGTGTCTGTTTGACACACGGACGGACACAGGGACAGACACACGGACTCACGGATTGACGCACAGACGCACAGACGCCAGGCGGACGAACAGACAGACGTACGCATGGACGAACGTAGGGACGAGTGCACAGAGGGACGCACGGACTGAAGCAAGAACGAATGAACAGATGGAAGTGTGGACGGACTGATGGACGGTTCGCCCCACTCATCATCGTTCACTTCGCTGTGAGTTTTTACTGAGACAGCAGTTAGAAGGGCACACTGCTCATTTTCCCATCGCCGTCATGTCCCAAATATATATATATATATATATATATATATATATATATATATATATATATATATATATATATATATATATATATATATATATATATATATATATATATATATATATATATATATATATATATATATATATATATATATATATATATATATATATATGTATGTATATGTATATGTGTGTGTGTGTGTGTGTGGTGATCTCTCGGCATGGTCTTCGACTTGTGACGATGCTTTCAGGGGATTTCCACGTGTTCCCCGCACGTGCTGGGACCCCTGCTGCACCTAAGCGGAGGCTGAAAGAGCGTCGCCGATTCACTCAGTCACCCCCGCTTGGGCGCGGCAGGAGTCGTGGCACGTGCGTTGAGACTGCGAGTAGAGCGTGGAAAGGCCCTCAACGTACTTCACCCCCTCCTCAGGTCACCTATTCTGTGACACTATCACCCATCTACACCCACAATGATCTACACATACGCTAGTTGTGTAGCGCTGGGCACTATTCCTGCGTGGTGTAGACACGGCTTTCAAGCAGTTACAAGGACACACTGCTTGAGAGTCCATCATTGCGCAAGCCGAACTCTTTAGAATGCTGAAAGCAATATATATATATATATATATATATATATATATATATATATATATATATATATATATATATATATATATATATATATATATATATATATATATATATATATATATATATATATATTTATTTATATATATATATATATATATATATATATATATATATATATATATATATATATATATATATATATATATATATATATATATACATATAGTCTTACCATTTTCTGTTGAAATCTCCATGGTTTCAAGTGAACAAATACATTTTACAAACTTTCGGAAGGTTTGGGGCTGGCTATCAGTTAGAACATAACTAACCACTCGAACTGAACTCGTGTACCTGATTTGGCAAATGATGCAGGTTCATGGGAGTGCTCTAAGGGCGTTTTTTTTTTTGCAACGTTAAAAGCAAACACTCTTGAGATCATTACGTGGGTATAGCGGTAAACGCAAACAACCCCTGCACATCCTGTTTGAGAAGCAATACAAAGGGGCAGATAGTTTATTCAACGAGCATATGCATGTAGCGTACTTACTTACTACACGAATCTGATAACTATCTACTAACTAAACGTACTATTTGCGCTGAGCCAGACTAAGTTTACCATTTCTTTACCTGGATAATCAATCAAGTTCCCTACGCTGTAGTAGGGTGGATATAAAAGTGCGTGCTTACTTTTTGTTCCGAATACTTATCTTGAACCATGATATTACAGAAAGCTTCTTGCATATTCTTAGAACCAAATGCTAACGAAGAAAACAAGTATTATCTGTGTTATACAGACGCACGAGTTCCGGTTAGGGTAGAGTACTTGTAAAGCTATGTTCGAACACACGAGGACCACATTCAAACGCGTCCCAGTGGAACCACAATATATATATATTCCTATCAAGTTTACTACAAATTGTGTTTCAACTCAAACTCTGGACCATACTTCTGAATGCCAAAAAGAGGTTTCTGCGCTATGAATACATAAACATGAGCATACATAAATAGGGTAGACAGCTAAGTCAACGAGCAAAGTGAAAACAAAAACAGGTAGGGTGATGATAAAAATAGACGGACAAAAGGCAATATGACAAGAATAATCTAAAAGAAACGCAGGGTCTTGCATGCCATATTTGAAAACAAATGGAGCGAACTAATATCAGGTACTCAATTACAGATAGTTTTAACCAGTGACGTAAAGTAAAAAAACAAATATAACTTGATGAACTTTTAGTTTTTTTTACTGAATATAAAATTATTATCAGATCAAGGTCTAATATGGAAATGATTATGTGGGCGAGTCAACATTCCCCCAGGACACGCAAAGAATAGCTGCACCACCAGGTCAGGGAGTGAACTCTAGGTGTAAGCTCAGCGGAGTGAACTCGAGGAAGTGTCCAGTACACAAACTTGTATGCAAGACAGTTGTCAAGAATGCAAGCCCACTCACTGTCAGATAACCGTAAATGCAGATGGCATTTACGAATGCAGATGGCAGGCACCTCAGGGCGTGATAGAACGTAGCCGTAGCGTCGGCATAGCTTGCCTGCTGTTAGCGCTAATATTGTAAACGCCACTACAATGTGGTGCACATGGCCCTATGGATTAAGTGTGATATGTACGCTGCTCTAAACTGTTTTGTTAAAAAAACCCGATCTGTCTGCGGAAATAATAACATATAACAATTGAGTGCTGTTATTAAATAATACTTTGTGGAATTAGCTACATGAAACGCCTTCGCCACCTTGATAAAGTTATTCAGAGTAAGGATTCTGCTGCAATGCATTTGTACAAGCCCGAATTTTCAACAGTGGACAAACTGAAACAATCCACGCATTTGCTCGACGTCAGTGATGACGAGTGGGCGAAGCGAGGTCCTAAGGTCCATAATGTCTACGTTGAAGCCACGGACTGGTATAAACAACGGATAGATTGACGGACGGACGCATGGACACACGGATACGTGGACGAACTTGTGGACGGACGTATGGACGAATGGGCAGACAGGTGGGCAGACGGACAGATAAACAGACGGACAGACGGCATGAATGGTCACGTATTGGGCTGTCATATACTTGATTGATGCACACATAAAGTTTTTTTTTTACTCAGACGTTTACGTTTTTCGCTGCGCAGGAGTTCACTTTCGGTAACGGTATTGTGGAGCACTACGGACGCGGATAATAAGGGTCGGCCCTAGAGAGCTTTGCATCTGGAAGGGAAGTTCAGCTCACGCTTTTTTTCTCAAAACACACACCATCACCACACACACAAAAAAAAACAAAAAATGGCGTTGTTTCTGGGAAATATAACCAGCCGGAAACAACGGGGAGAATCAGCCTTGCCGCGGTAATCAGCCTTGCCACTGTGGCGAAGTGGTGACTCTCTTTGTCTGCGTAGGTCACGGGTTCGACTCCGACCGCATCAGTCGCAACGTGATAGGCGCAATGCAACAGATTCGTGTATTGTGGGATACCTGAGCATGTTAAAGAACACCATGCGGATGGTCAAATTCTCAGGAGCTCTCCTCCATATCTCATAGTCATGTCTTGGTTTTGGCACGTGAAACTCCGATATTGTAATTATTACTGGCGCTGTAAAACAAGGGCACAATGTCAGAGAGATTTAATATTGCGGTACACATTTGTCCGCAAAATTCTTGTGGTTGTTTATTCATGCACTTATAATTACTGGGGTTAAAGTCCCAAAACCACCGCATAATTATGAGAGATGCCGTAGTGGAGAGATCAAGAAGTTATAACCACCCGGGGTTCTTGAACGGGCTCCTAAATTGTTTAGTACACGGGTCTCAAACATTTTGCCTTTATAAAAAGCGCGGCCGCCGCTTGCAGCATTCGATCGTCTGACCCGCGGGTCAGCAGCCGCACATCACAACCACCCCACTTCCATGGCGGGCGGGTTGGTGGGCTAGGCCAACAGTTGAATGATGTTTGTTCCTTAAATGACGGCTTCTACATGTCGCTCATGCAGCAGACTTCTTTGCATAGGGCTGGGGTTTTCCAGAAAAAAATTTAGTTTCACGAGAGAAGTTCCGATACGACGGTTCAACGTTTGCATTCGAACGCAGCCCGTATACCTGAGCCAAAGGCGGAACACCCGGTGAGACAAGTGATGATGATTGCGATGATAGTTTTATAAAGATGAAGATGGTGAACTGTACATTAGCCGTCCATAATATTTAGTCTGAAACCACAACCTATGGCACAAACTTGGGATGTAAAAACAGCGCAAAACATAAAGACAAGGACAGAGGAAGAGACGACACCGCGCTTCCTCTTTCCTCGTCTATATGTTTTGCGCTGTTTTTGATTGATGATTGATTCATTTGTGGGGTGTAACGTCCCAAAACCACCATTTGATTATGAGAGACGCCGTAGTGGAGGGCTCCGGAAATTTCGACCACCTGGGGTTCTTTAATGTGCACCCAAATCTGAGCACACGGGCCTACAACATTTCTGCCTCCATCGGAAATGCAGCCGCCGCAGCCGGGATTTGATCCCGCAACCTGCGGGTCGGCAGCCGAATACGTTAGCCACTAGGCCACCACGGCGGTGCTTTTGCGCTGTTTTTACATCCCAGGTATGAACCACCAACTAGCCCAGCTTTCGCTATTATTGCTAAGGGTACAAGTTAGCTAAGAAGTATGAAAAAAATAATAATCATCTTATAACTTCTGTTCTTATTTTATGCGAAAATGATATGTACACAGTTTCTGAAAGCGTGGTGGAAAGAAAGAGAGAAGGGCGGACTGCTCTCGTTAATAATAAACCAGAGTGAAAAGGACCCAACGATGGGAATGTTTGCTATTTATTTCAAGGACGTATTTTAATGACAATTCCATCCATGAGGTAAAGAGCAATAAGCCGTGATAATTCTCCACGCCCTCTTCATGAATTATCGGGAGAGTGGAGTTTGCTGGACTCGTCGTGAAGTTCAGGCATTTACACCCGGAGTCTTAAGGCCAAGAACTTCCAGAGGGACAACTCGAGTGTTGTATGCGGGGCTCTTATAACGAGATCAGTGGTTTCTGTGTATCGCCCGCTTTAGCTTTGCTAAATGATGCGTAAGAAAAAAATTAAAGGAGCATATCTTAGCTTCGTATGCTAACGATGCGCCAATCAATCCAGACCAGTGACTTCCTGATTTTGCTGGACGGGCACTAATGAGGAATACTAGGTTGCCGAGTTGAACCGTGTGAGTAATTTGTCCACCTTCAGTTTCGAGACGAAGACTCTCAAGGAGAGAAGGTTTGGTGTGTCAGAAGATATGCAGAAACAGTACACCGGAACATGGTTATTCCCCACTCTGTTTGTTATGGCATCGCTAAACTTGCAAGTGCATGTTCGGGCCCTATTAATGGCTTGTGCCTGTATTATTGACGCCCTTCATTACTAGAGGAGATGAAAAACGTGAACAGGTGATATTGAGCAAACAATTACCGTAGCACTATATTTAGAGCTTACAGGAAATCATTTTGGAATGAATGGCGTGAAGCAAGCATGCTGGCTCTTACGTTTAGAAATGCAAAATTGGTGAGGCACGTCGCTGATGTTTTTCCGCCAGAAGTGAACCCTTTCTCGTAGAGTTTTAACTCGAAGGCAAGTTTGTACACTTTGGGGCTCATTTTGTCCCTGAACAATAACCGCGAGTTTATCGCGTGCGTATTCAATAGTTCTGTCGTTGCACACATCAGGTGCTTCGCGGTAATGAAAGCCGTGTGTATTTTCAGTGCAACAAACCATTCCCGACTGCAAATGCAGTGGGTGCAGAGTTCCCAAGAAACAAAACGGAAGCAAGACAAGATACGTCTCAGAGGATGTGAACTATCTTTAAAAGGTTGAGCTTCGTGGCCTTTAAATTCTGTATTCTGGCCAGAACCTCTCTGCTAACAATTATATATCGCATTCATGGGCTCAGCAAAACGCGTAAATTTTGGTGCCAACCACGAGGACCAAACTGTGGCGTCTTGATGCGTCTCCTACGCAATTCAACAGAATATCCATCCTTAGTTGAACCTATGTTGTCCTGCATCTTTGGTGACGCTTGTAACGATTATAAACAGGCATGCACACAGACTAAAGCACCATCTTTGACTCATGAGTTATCCGCTAAAATTCAAGGCAACAGCTAGTACATATGCTACAGGAATTTGCGCGTCCTTTCATAAAACTACCATCATCATAGACACGTATACGTTCCACAGAAAATGGGTGAATTCCACTAGAAACAACTTCCACAAAAAAGGAAGAAGGCAGCAATTATCCCCACAAATGGCAGGCACGTTACAATAGTCGCACCACTGTCACGTGATAATTTGCGGTTATAAAAGGTAGTGACTTTACCACCCCGTTAAATCTTAAGAGAAGTTAATAAAGAGCAGTGGCACAATGCATATAAAAGACCGGAAAAACATAGAACTTTGTTAACCTGACTCAGTGAATGCCACCAGTTTCGCTGTTTTAAACTGCATTCGCGAAGCGTAGCTGGTTGAATTTTCTTATGCATGAAGTATCACGCCACCGACATGCCACTATCACCCATTAAGCCAATAGAATACAATATGGCCACTACGATGGCGTCATTGTCTAAACTGTACATCATCTCTTTTGCAGAGTTGCATGCTTGAAGACCTATCTTTGCAAAATTGAAACATCGTAATATGAAGTGAATTGTCCTAGTGGCAATCTACTGTTCCTCCTATTTCGAAAGCTAGAGACCTTGCTCAAGCTGCAGGCTTACCGGTTAACAAGTGCTTCACACTGACGATACGCGTGCTACAACTACAGGCATTAAAAGAGGCAGCCAGCGCGCCGCCCAGGGCAGAGATGTCTGAGCAGCCAAGATTGTATGAATCGTGATGTTGAATAAATTATAGTGTGTTTGTTATGATTTGAAGCATCCTCCATGTTTGCTTTAAGTACGGACAGGAGGCATTAAGTCTAATACTCAACTCTTCATCTGCAGCTTCCATGGGCTTAATACTGCCGTGAGATATTCGTTTCATTTATTTATGAATGTCTGTTTCAAATGTCATTGACCTAAGCGAATCTCATGGGCTCTCCATCAATGTGTAGTAAGTGATGCACCTCCCTACGCCGTGAAAGAATTATGCCTGCGTGTATGTATGGCTTACGCAATAATGGTATACAGAAATGTTCTAAGCCCCTCGGCCTCATGGTTCGATAAATACAGTCCCCATAACTTTATTTATATTAATTAGAAATATTTATTTGCGAAAGGAATCGAGCACCAATAACTCACGCTGGATCTTTGGGAATGAATCACTCTAATATTATTATATAACCGGGTGACCCAGGATGTTTAGAACAAGCAAAAAGGACAGTACAATTGTGCCGATATGTCCCAAACTCTGCAGAAATTTAGACATTTTTGGTGCTGAAACGTGTCATCCACAAGAAACAAGTACGTATCGTAAGTTGAATGTAAATGCTAATGCAGACAACAACACTACGAAATGTTGTCGCTTAACCTTAATATTGTTGATGTCGTAGCATTGATACGCGTGCACGGCTGACGTGGTCACCGATCACCTTATTGCACTTGGTTTAATTTACATTCAATCGCCAAGTTTTTTAAGAGAAACGAATTAACCTTCTCCTTCCCTAATTCAGTGCTGACATTATTTTCGTCTTTTTCGTAACCAGCGGTGAGTAGCGGGTCTTGTCCTATTTCTTCTCGGCGGTATTTCTTCACGGTGGTCTAGTGGCTGAGGTACTCGGCTGCTGACCCGCAGGTCACGGGATGAAATCCCGGCTGTGGCGGCTGCATTCCCGATGGAGACGGAAATGTCGTAGGCCCGTGTGCTCAGATTTGGGTGCACGTTAAAGAGCCCCAGGTGGTCGAAATTTCCGGAGTCCTCCACTACGGCGTCTCTCATAATCATATGGTGGTTTTGGGACGTTAAACCCCACAAATCAATCAATCGTCCTATTTCTGCATAAAGGTTCACGTAGCGCAAAAATTTGACAGAGAACAAGAGAAGACACGACAATTACTTTTTTTTTACATGCATCAAAACTTTGCGCTACGTGAACAATTGTGCATTACAAGGAAGCATAAATTTACAACCGTGTCAAATATTTTGGGGGACACATGCCCACGGGGAAACTGCGCACGATGGTCCCCCGGGATTAGCATCGATAATAAATGGCTTTAATGGGAAATTTGTGCAACGGAAGTTATAGGGTGTTTCTATTAAATTCCGTTGGCTAATCACAACCGCTTGGCCGCCTCGCGAGCGGAGCGCGTCAGTCTGTTCGGCAATGCTCTCGCCAAATCTCCCATTACAACGCGTGCGTCTCCAGTGAGTGAACCGTCGGTGCACGCAAAATAGAGCGAGATGGTGCGAGGGGCATGAAGCGCTTTCTTGGTTGTGCATGGTTGCTTAAGAGAATAAACATCTGGCCGTGATGGCATGAAAGGCAGGCGCCCCGATTACGTCACGTACACTTCCGGTCAGCTCTGTCGATTTCGGTGAAGCAAGAATTCTCGCTTCATAGAGCAATTCAAATTCTGTAGTATTTTTCAATATTCCATTTAAACGCATATTTCATGCTCTTGGTTCTGCCACTGAAATGTATTTGTTCCACTCAGAGCAGTAAACGTTCATCTGGATCTGCCATTGTACTTAAACATAGCAGTTTGTCTTACTTAGTAGCGTCCCTGCATATACATGGATGCGTAAACTGCGTGTGCAGAAGGTTAGGAAAGGATGGAAGAGATTTTAGGTGAGAAAAAAAAAAGTGAACCCCACAACTGGCTGTCACGAAGTGCGGCACCTCAGCAGTGGTTCATAAGGGAAATGATAAGGAGGGATTAAAACAGATAGAGAGAGAAGTAAAGAATGAGAGGAACGTAAGAGATTGGGAGACGGTTATGGAAGTCCGTGGACGGGGCCTCGATTAGCGAACGGTCGTCGAAGAAAATACATTGTGGATGGGGCAACCGTCAGCCACGAAATCCACCGAGCGTCTCCGATTGTCGGTTCGGATTCTTCCTGTTACCGCTGGCGAACGTTTTGCATCTGCAATGTTTGACGTAATATTCCGTGACGGGTGTTAACTAGCGCTAAAAATGCGGCAGTCGTTTGTAAATTACTGACTATAGATGGCTGAATTGCCCCGCTGCGGTGGTCTAGTGGTTAAGGTACTAAGCTGCTGACGCACAGGTCGCGGGATCAAGTCCCGGCTACGGCAGCTGCATTTTAGATGGAGGCGAAAATGCTGTAGGCCCATGGGCTCAGATGAGGGTGAACATTAAAATGCACCAGATGGTCAAAATTTCGGGAGCCCTTCATTGCGGCACCTTTGAAAATCATATGGTGGTTTTGGGACGTTAAGCTTAACACATTAGTCAATCAATCAATCAGGTGGCCGAATCAATAACGCCCTTTTTAAAACACTCAGAGAAATAACACAATATAACCAACAGAGCTGGATCCCAGACGGAGCTACCGCAAGATGTATCACCATTCACAAATTTTATGCAAGATGCCTAGGCAGGGAAGAATTCACGAGCAACTGCGCGTGATGCGCTAAATATACGAGGCCATGACAATGCGGTGCTTAGCACTCGGCGATGCCACTGTAATAATGATACGGGAATTCTCAGACCTTTTTTGATGTGCCTTTTTTTTAGGTAGTATCGTTCTAGTGCAGCCGCAAAGTCGACCATATCGAAGTGCGATAACAAAACGTGGGTTTAAGTTGAAATGCTTGGCACTGCAACAACAGCGTGAAATATGGCTGCGTGTGCTTTCCTTTTTCGGTCTTGTCTTTGCGCAGTTGTTCATGTACTATGCATGCGACTATTTTTGCGCATTTCCGCTATGCACCAGTAACGCCAAGGCGTTGACCCTCTAGGCTTTTTTTTTACATTTTACGATTCTAAAACACGGTTTGGGCAAATAAATTACCGGTTACTGCCAATGACATTATTGACACGTTGCCCCAGTAGCGTGGCCTGAACAACTCACTCCTCCTCATATAATATATATATATATATATATATATATATATATATATATATACAGCGTGTTCATCAGCGCGTAACTGCTGCGAACAGGTGGAAACGACGAACGTCATCACCGAGAAGTGAATTAACGAGCTGGACGCAGCGGTGCTTCCTTGATGACAGCGCGGCGCGCACGTGCCGCTACTCGCAGAAAATTTAGCACCCGTCCAAAGGTAGCTAAAAAAAGCGCGCGCTAATTAAAACCACTAAGTAAACATGCAAATGCCAACTAATGTGACGGAGGAAAGCACAGCGTAGTCGACCGTCACTTTGCGCTCGTGCCGCTGGTGTGGTTCGTTGTCTCCATCAAAACGCGTTGTCTCCATCAAAATGCCGGCTCCGCGCTGGTGAGGCCGTGGAAGTGAAGCGCGCTGGTACAACTGCCGGTCAGTGGCGCGCAGGCCAAGTGGAACGTGCGTTAATTCTCAGACAATTATGGCACTTTGCATGTTTTCTCGGTGGGCAGTGGAGTCCTGTATCAGCCAGTGCTGCTATGGAAATCGCTACCAGCGCATTGAACCAAGAAGTGTATTCTTGCAGAATATTAGCTGGCAGTTTACCGCTGTCCCAGGGCTTTAGACGCCAACGGCAGGAACGAAAAAATACCTTCTCTTCCCTGCTCACGGTTGCCCGTCACATTTTTGATTGCTCTACGCAAACGAAGCATAATTATTGCTTGTACAGTTGTGAAGCGAGGACCTCAGGTCGAAAAAACACAAAATAAAAAAAGCAGCACGTCCGACAAGGCGTCGTGAGACAAAAATCAAGGCAGCTGCTGTATGCAGAGTCACATTAAAAAAATTACACCGTCTCCCGCTAAAGAGAACCATGTGTAGATGCGAAGCAGAGGGCGCTGACGCTTACACTGACGGCGACGTTGACGCTGGCGCTCATCTCGGTGTTGCACAGAAGAGAAACGTTAGGAGGCGCAAAGCATGCAGTCATGGACCGGTGTTCTCTACTTGAACATGTTAATCGCTGCTATCAGGTAATGAGAAACACAAGACTCCATTTGGACAAAGAGAGACCCGCTGCCCATTTTTAGTTAGGGCGCACGCAGCAAATTTTTATTGTTCAACAATGAACAGGAGAAATATCCCACCGGCACCACCTTGAAGGTCAAGACCCGGTGAATAAATATACAGAGGGGCCCGTGAATGGTTGTTCTGCGCGAGCAGTCGGTTTTTAAATGCGAACAATTTCTTAGCGAACTTCGGTGACTTTGTGCGCATCTATCTGTCTATCTATGTAGCCGCCTATGACATTTAGCTGTCCTGGTCGTTTGGATAATGTATCGGTACCAAAATTGGTATGCGATAACATGACTCTATAACGAACATAACCGATCAGTCATAACATGAAAAGCATGACAATATATGTCATTAATGTCATGATTTCTATTTCATTGTCTTGCTGCTCTTGCTGTGATTTCGTTCAGAAGACATATTGCAAAACTGGTATGATATGGCATGACTGCATGGCGAACATAAGCGACAGACCCTAACGTAGAAATCATGAAATGTGTATCATGTGACAACCTAACTACATTCCACGCTCATGATGCGCTTACGGCCATTTCGCTAGCGTCACATGTACCCAATTTGGCATTACGGTACGTGAATGAATGACGAAGACACGTGACTCGTGCAAACATGGCAAATATGAAATGCGTGTGATGTAACAACATGACTACATGCCACGCTCATGCTGCGCTGGTGGCTGTTTCGCTAGCTTCACTTATACCAAATTTGTATCACGGGACGTGAATGGATGACGAAGGTATGATACCGGTGCAAACATGATAATCGTGAGATGCGTGTCATGTGAGAACATGACTACATGCCGCAGTGAAGGTGCCTATACATTTCAGCGTGACGCGGTGCACGTGCGCGCCGACGTTCGCTTTGTCGTGTCACGCCGGCGTTGCCACGCCAGGCATCGGTCCTGCCATATACTCGCAGGCGCGCACCGCGCTGCGTTGCTTTGACGCATGCGCGTTTCAGCGCGTCCGACCAACACCACCTAGAAAAATAAGTTTTTTATGTGTTGTTGGTCCGACGTCCTTCCGTCGCGAAAGGAGGGAGACGCAGTGTTGTCTGGGCAACGAATCGGCGCGAAATGCGCCGGTTGCCATCGGGCCGCGCCGACGGACGCTGGTCGCGCCTGGCGTCGGACTACAGAGTGCTCGCGTTTTGTTAACGTAGCGTCACTGTGCCCAACGTGTGCGCGCGTCAACGCTACATCGGAGTATATTTGGCCCTTCACGATGCGCTCGCGGCCAAGCTCCACATATACCCAATTCGGTGTTACGTGACGTCAATGGACGACGAAAGATATGACTGGTGCAAACATTATCACCCTGACAGCTATGTCATGTATGAACATGACAACATACCACACTCATAGCGTGCTCGTGGCTATTTCGCTAGCTTCACAAATAGACCCGCAGGTCGCGGGTTCAAATCCCGGCTGCGGCGGCTGCATTTCTGATGGAGGCGGAAATGTCGAGGCCCGTGTGCTCAGATTTGGGTGCACGTTAAAGAACCCCAGGTGGTCAAAATTTCCGGAGCCCTTCACTACGGCGTCTCTCATAATCATATGGTGGTTTTGGGACGTTAAACCCCACAAATCATCATCATCATAGCTTCACAAATACTAAGTTTGGTATCACGTAACGTGAATAGATGACGAAGGTAAATGACACATTCAAACATGATAATCATGACATGGAAGTCATGTACGGCATCATTTACTGCTACCTCGTAACGTTGTGCTGATTTTAAAGTGACATATCAACATTTCTTATTCATGATTTGCATATCGTCGATTCCTACCATACATGAGATCGGCCAATTTTGTTTGTTTTTTTTTCGCTCAAAAATCTGGCTAGCAGACGCTGCCTGCATCAGCCTTGCCTGGTGAGACAGGGGGAGGGGATGCGCATTGGAGGTATAAAGCCGCGGGAAAGAATTCCTAGAGGAGAGAGAGGGAGTGAGAAAATGCTGCCTGCGTTAGCATTGCGAGGTGAGAGAGGGGGAGCGTCAGAGAAGAGAGAGGGGGAGGGGGCACACATGCTTCGTAAAGATGGGCACCCCACACACCGGATTGAGTTTGATCATAGGACGCTTCGCATCAAAAGCGTTGGACTGTCATCATTTAGTAAAGAAAGCTCATTTTCTGCAGCAAAGGATCAGACTTCTTGATTTTACGCTGAGAATGCATCCCCATTGCGTATAATGAGCGTTGACGTTCTCAATTATGGCCCATGAGCCAGCAGTTGATTCCGTTACGGTAGTAGTATTTAGTGATCAAATTTACGTGATGGAGACAGGTAATCATCTACAACAATGACCCTAGGACTGTTTTTTCCCGCTGTGAGGCATACTTATTGGTTATCGTCATTAGGTGATACAGGCTGAACAATGTACGTCAGGTCATGGTGAGAGACCAACAGACCCTTACTCTTTTCACTAACAGTTGCCGACATGAATGATTAGAGTTTGGTGGGTCTTTTTGAGTTGGATGAGTTCGGTTCACAGAAGACGACGATGAGAAAGATGTTTGCGAACACGGACCGTCGGAAATTAGCAATGTGTGACGTAAACGGGTAGCTTTCATATTCCCGGAGGGGGCGGGGTGCTCGACTTGCTCTTCCACATGCTCTCCAGTGACTATAGAGCGCCACTGCTGCTGTCACCAGCCGGAGAATCAGCCGAGAAGTTGCGCAGCCACCTCGTTCATTCCACTGCCCCTTTTCAGTACACTATTCGACCATTCCAGCGACTACAGGTGGCGCAGCGGAAGGTTGAAATGGCGGACGGGATGGTGATGTCGCGAGCGTTTACGTTAGCGTCATAGAGCGTGAAGACGCGTTCATTGGTTCATGACTACTGAAATACCGAACTGCATCGCTGTTTTATCACCGTGTGACAGCTTTGGAGCACGGCTACATGTCACCGCCTGCGTCGCTGGAATGACCGAATAAGCCAATTTCTGAAAACATTTCTCTGGCTCTCGCCTGGGAGAACTTTGCCCCCTATGATGCCACCCGGAGGTGGTCCGAGCCCCTTAGACCCCCTTACCCTCCGCCTAAGATCCTGGTGCTTAAAACAATGCATAGGTCTTGGAATAAATAGTCGAACCTGATGACTAAAGTTGTGAAACTTCCCGTAGTAGTTGTGAATGTCACCTTTCACCGTAATCTTCGCGTACCATGTGCTACCATGGTGACCGATGCTCACATTGTAATTGTCTTCCCTCACTGGTTTTATGAGCACCTGAAGATATGCGTTAATCGTAACAGTGTCAAAGTCGTAAATTACTCCTGTTACCATGGCTCCATCAGCCAGTGCGGTGGACTTGACTCTGATGTTACTCAGTTGCGTTACTTGCTGTAGCGTGTTCAGCGCACTCGGGTTCAGCCCAACGATTGACAAGATGTTTGTTCTTGTGTTTTGCCGTACATCTTTGGTCTCGTTTAGCAGAGTGTTCTCAAGATACACAGAGAACGCTTGCCTATGCAGCACACGTGGACTCTCGGTAGCGTTCAGCAGCCCAAACAGAAATGACCTTGTACAAAGAAGATGTATGGTTATTCACCGTAACCCAGCATGATCTGTCGTCAAGACAGCTGTGCATGGGATTGAGAAAAGTGCCCGTCAAGTGGTATAACTTTAACTACAAGCGGGGAGCGGCTGAACAAGTAAAAAGCCTTAGTGAGTGCCCCGCAAATGCTGCCAACCTGCTTTCTCTAATGTACAGGTGTGGATATTATGCCATAAAACTAGTAAGACTTCTGGTAGTGGAGCGGATAGTCAGAAATCAATGTTTACTCGGTATGAGGGAATTTTTACACAAAAGAAAAATACGCTTTGATATCCGGCCAGAATATTTTTATGGGTAATAGAGAAGTGAAACTGTGTAATATATAGAGGTGTTAGTTTCACACAAGCAGTTTTAAATTAAGAAAAAAATGAACAGTTTTTTTACTCTTATGAAATTGGCAAGAATTCGATCAGGCAATAAATATCTTCGTCAGTGCTGAAAAAAATAGACTGCCCAAATTTTTTAGAGGGGTGGATCGTTTGTGATCAAAGCCACATGACAAGAATGGCTTCATGTAAGCAACTAATGTATTCGATGATGAATGATTATAATGATGCAATTCTTTGTCTAGCAACTATCTTGTACTATTCACTGATGCAAGTGCTGAAATCTGAGTTTTGGAAACAGTCAGTCATTGTTTCGGCTTGTACCCTGTTTGAGCACTGTAGTTTGAAGGACTCTCTTCTTTGCATATAAACTTCCAAAGCTCCGCGCGCATGTTAAAAGTGCTTTTTTCGAAGACTATAATAATAATAATAATAATAATAATAATAATAATAATAATAATAATAATAATAATAATAATAATAATAATAATAATAATAATAATAATAATAATAATAATAATAATAATATTAATAATAATAATAATAATAATAATCTAGCTTATGACGTACCTTAACGAATATATGGTTATCACCTCCCGTCCTTCATCCATCTAACATTGCCAATGGATGCTGTTAGTTTTCTGTCTTGAAACCCCCGGTTGCCACATAGCCCTAATATTGGTTCTACGCTAAAGATACAAAGCTGTTTACCCAATCTATACACCTGTTCCAAGTATATTGTTTGCATGATGCGAACTTCATGCGTACGCTTGGTATATGTATTGAATAAGTCGAAAATTTCTGTGAGGCACTCTAGATAAGCGACATCCAATCATGATTATGGCACCACTGGTCTTTCTTGCGTGTGCTCCAACCGCATGTAACTGGCAATTTTCTTGTCCACTATAGAAACGATCACGTTACCTTTATGAGCTCAGGAGAGATCAGTGCACCAAAGGCTGGAGGAGGACGCTAAAGCAATCTATCTGACACAAGCATTTTCAGAAGCCTTTCATTTGTTGTTTTTTCTTTATTCCCTCACCTCACTTTCTGTGCACCAGGATAAGGGGCTTCGGGTTCGCTTTTATGTATATTCATCTGTCTCTGCACTTGTATATTAATTCTGCAACAGTTGTTTCTTCCTCGACAGATACAAAGATGAAGGATTAGGACTAAACAATGAGAAGAAGATGGATAGCGAAGAAAGAAAGGAACACAAGAGGGCAGAGAGAGATCGAGGCAGCGACCTCTCAGCACTTCGCATCCGCGAAGCTCCCTAAGCCGCAGCATGCGCGCCACGATAGTGGGTGGATCAAGAGGCGGTAGAGTTGCGGGTAATGGCTAATGAACGCAAGGCAACGGGAGCTCTTTCGTGATTGGAAAATGGCGCTGGCCTTGAGAAGGAGAGGTCCAGGAGGGGAAGGGAAGGCTTAGGGCTAAGCTAGCGAGCGCCAAGCGCCAGCTGCCACCAGGGTATGCGCTATACTAGAGTGCAGGCTCGGGCGCGCCTTTGCGCCGGCTTGCTCGCGCTAGGACGAGTGTTTACTTGAGTCGGAAAGGTACATAAGCTGGCATACATGTTTTCCGAGCTCTTCCGAGGCCCGCATAGACAAAGATCTGCCTCGAATGCGCTTTGATGAGTGCGTCTGCGCGTTCTTTACGAATGCTAGTGCGGACGTGCGAACGCGTGTTGAGAATGTGACCTTACCCAGCTGAAGTTCCGTCGAAGAACTCGCATTAGAGATACGTTTTACGGATTTCTCAATGTTTGCGGCGCTTCGAATCCCAGAGCTACGCAATCATTCGGTGCATTGTGATGAAAATTTTTGAACCAGGACTGAGGCCTTAGTGAAACAGCTTTTTTCCCTGTTAGTTATTTCCTTCACGAGAAAAGACAGGAATACATATTTCCATGTATTATTTTGTTGCACTTCTTTTTGTAGTATGTTGCTAACTCTGGTACATGTCTAGGTATATAAAGTTAGTCGCCAATGAAAGCGACCAAGAACATTCAAAAACGAATCAAATATATTGAACGCCCAGGTACACGGAACCCAGCATCGGGTTCCGCTGAATTGCTTTTTAAAAACGTGCAACTGCATTTCAATCAGACAACAACAGGTTCTGTATTTTTTTTTTGTCGCGCGGCTTGAAAACTTGAGAACAAAAGTCTTCCACAGTTACCGCGTCACCAACATGAAGGTTTGTTCTGCCGAACCGGGAGGAAGGGTTTTAAAACCTACGCTCTCAATCGTTCAAACGGCTTCAAAACTGCTTCAATAGTTTCCATGTCTAGTACGCTCCCTGAAATAGAAATGACAAGTCTATTAAGGCTGCCGAAAATAATTCCGAGAAACTCCCAGAGAAAATTTACGTCTAGCATTAACAATATTTGGAATTGCATGGGGATAAGTTGAAATAAGTTTGCACACGATTGCGTTTATTCGAAATAATTAAGGCAGGTATTCGTCCTTCATTGGACAAAGAAGTTTGCTGATAATGATAATCATCATTATAAACATCGTCATTGCTAATATTATCAACAACTAAGAATTAAGTGTAATGAAAGAAAGTTTCAGCTGACGCAAATTGCTTGCACCCATCCACATATTCCACGGAACGATGCTGTAGCAGCAGGAGCTGTAGCTCGGTCTTTTTTACCATGTTTTATAAACGTGTACTAACCTTGCCCTGGAAGTGTTGCTAGCGTTATTGAATCCCGAGGGGCCACATCTTTGTGGTGATAACCTGGCAGATTTGAGGAATAAAATCAACACGCGGTTCAATTATTTGACTTGCCCGCACAATGTTAATGTTATTCCATACTTCATATCTCACAGGGCCACCAGAAAATTCGCCGCTCATCAGCGGAAAGTTTGTCGTCAGTTTCATGGCACCAGTGCCGATTATGCCTGCCGTTGGTTGTAAATGATGAACACAAAGCAGTCATTATCATGATACAGCACGCACTATCTTCGTCCTATTCTTTATCTTTGCTCCTAAAACACATGCAACGATTTATCCGGTGTGGGACGGAATAACTATGATAAGTGGAGAAAAAAATAGAAATCACAAAAATTTTTGGCGAAAAGATTCCATGATGAGGCGGAATTCGAGCAGCGTATCCGTGATCCGGGGGCGAGCTTACTAACCACTCGGTTATCCTGGCACAATAGTGAAGCATAACGCAGTCTTATGCATTGTGGCAAGGCAAGAAGGTGGGACTTAGAAGTGAGGCTGAGGAGAAGAGACTAGAAGGTGACAAGGTGGGAAATGAAAAAAGGAGAAAGTGAAGTTTATGTAGAGACAGAGGTAAATAGAGAGAAAGAGAAAGAGAGAAAGAGAGATAAGAAGCGAGCAATGCAAAAAATTATGTAGAGCTAGAAGGAAATAGAAATAGACACTACAGGAAGACATAAGAAATAGAGAAAAGAGAAGAAAAAGAAACGAATGAAGAAAAAAGACCGAAAAAAATTACAGCGAATCCACAGGGTGAGTGATGATGAGTGAGCGAAGCTCTGGAGCTTTAATCGGTACCGTGAATCCTGCGAGAATTTTGCCCAGTCGATCATTATGTAAAGATGGCGAGCACGTGTGGCAGCTCCACCGCCTTGTCTCCGTCGCTTATGAACCACACAGAAGAGAAAGCGCGCCAAGAGCCAAAACATTTTAACTAAAGAGCGAGCATGGTCTCTTACTACACGAGAGCACACAGCCAGCCCCCCAGCGTCATCTCGTATTCAATTCATCACCTATGCCATGCGAGCGCCATCTAAGTGATCTCTCATCACACTATACGCTCCCATTCTGGACGCCGCAGCGCAATTTTGCGAACAACCCGAGAACTAGAGGTGGCTATGAGAATGCCAAACTTGGCTACGCCTTAAGGAGCTTCGCCCCTAAAAGAAAAAGAAGCAAATCAGGCTGCCCACCTCCACACTTCCTTCAGGCTTGACACCACCAGTGCAAATTTGTCTTACTTTTTTTTTAGTACATAGTGATCTAAAGAATGTCTGCTTAAGCCAAGTTTTAACATTGTAGCTATGAAGCTATATTGAAGATAGTTGGAGCTGGTGGGAGCGTGGTTAGGGTCGGAGTGTTTGTTAATCTTCGGAAAGGGGGTGGTGCGTATCTAGACTGTGCTCGACAAAAACGTGACAGAGTTCAATTTTTTTTTCATTGGAACTCTTTAAAAGCTTTAGAAATTTAGTCAAGCTGTTAAAATAGAGCAGTAGAATATCAATAAGAAACGAGGTACAAATTATATCTTTCGTGAGACGGAAATAAATATTAACTTTTTGTGGGTTTTCCTCCGTGCTACCTTTTACTAATGTGCACGTACACCTCTGGTAGTTAGCAGGAGAACAATAACACGCATTGCAAGTGAGTATGTGAGTGAGCGAGCGAGCGAGCGAGTCGGCCAATGAAATTATCAAGTTATGAATTGCAATAAGCCCAATTCTGGGCAATAAGGGCCAGTTGTGGTAAACCTATCACGCTGCGCTTGATATCGCGCTACAGTGTGAAACAAGCTTTAACATCTTTTTTTCCTGGTTTATCGTGGTAGTCTTGCTGAGTGAACGTAGTGGAGGGATTTGGAAGCTCTCGCGCTAGCATATTAGATGGACGTTAAGAGAACACTAGCATCACAGAGTTGAAAATAGCACGGTAGAAAAAAAATTGGCTCTTATCTGCATGTTACACTCAAATGTCGTCGAAAGACGACAGTCTTGCGTCTGGATAGAGTGAAAAAATTTTATTTGATGTTCTGTGCAAGAAAATTGGTGAATGGTATTCTAGAGGCGCTGCGTTATGTAGTGCCTCGAGCGTGCAGCGGAGGCGAACGAGCCCGTCAAGTCACGTCAGACGTGAGACATGGGCGCTATCCTGCAGTTATATTAGAAGACGAAGCACGGCGGCGTGTGCGCCCGTCTCGGAGGCGATAAGGCATAGAATGCAAAGCGATGGGTAGGTGCCACCACCGTGTCACCATAACCAAGCGTTGGAAACACTTGCCTTTTCGCGCATGCGTTGCATTGTCAGCGCAGCATGATAAACGCTACGTTCCTTATAATTATGTATGCCTTTTCTAGTAAAAAGGCACACATAGAATATTGACGTGTTGTTATGGTGCCTCAGATATGTGCAATAATGGCCTTTTAATTGGCAATTTCCCAAGTATGAACTTTAAATATTGAGCAATATTGATGGGCGCTGTGGATGGGGTCGGCCATTTGGGGTATCGTTAAAGGCGGACAAACAAACAAATAGACAGACGAAAAGACAGACCAAAATTTTTTCGTTGAAGGTCCCCGAAAAAGACTATCGTCTTTGAGAGACGTAGTGTGTTCGCGCAAAAAAACAGTAGTGGCATTATTGTGGAAGAGTCTAGAGGTGAAGCTCTCCTACAAAATATATATGTACACGCTCCTAATTATTATTATTGTCCATATTCTGTTTTATGTGTAGGAAGAGAGAGAGATAGGGATGCAAATAAAGACAGGGACGTTCACCAGACGCACGTCCAGTTTGCTACCGTGCACTGGGGAAGGAATGAAAGGGAGAAAAGAGGTTGAAGAGAGAAAAGAAGCACACAATCACGAGCACACTAGGAGGAGCACATGCAGTCTACAGGCGGTCGCTCAGGTTTGTTGTCTTCAAGTAATGTAGGAGCACTTCAGTCACTTTTTGCGCGATTGAAGCAGACGCTCAAGGTCACAGACTCTTCTGCACACAGAATGGTCTAGAGTCCAGTTGGTTCAAAACCATCCGGAGTTGGCATCGCTGCGTGTGGTAGCAACGCGCAGCTGCACAGGATGTGTTCGGTGGTCTTTTCAGCTGCACAGGAGTCGCATGTAGAGGTGTCTAGCATATCGAGGTGAAAGGAGTACACCTTTGTGAATGCAACACCCAACCAAAGGTGGCATAACAGTGTCGCATCGGAACGGCAAAGTTGCGATGGTAGCTGTCTCTTGAGCGAAGGATCCAGTTCATATAAGTGACCCTTTTGTAAGCTAGTAGACGACCAGAACGTGCGTGTAAGATCTCGAACCAGCAAGTAAAGTTGTCTTGCTGCATCAGTCCTTGATAGAGGAATCTCGACCACACGTGTTCCATCGTGGGCTTAGCGGGCTGCATCATTAATTCTTTTCCAGTAATACCGGTATGTGCAGGCAGCTACTGATAAATAATATCATGCCCTTGTGCTTGATCTTGATGGTGACAATTTCGTATTTCATGTGCCAATTGTCCATGATTCCTCTTACGCATGGCAAACTGCAAACTCTGAAGTGCTGCCTTCGAATCGCAGAATATGACCCATTCTCCTGGACGCTCTTGAACGAGTTATTGTAAAGCGGCTCTTATAGCAGCAAGCTCTCACATCGTAGACGTAGTCGTCTGTGACAACTTAAATTTGATTGTCATTGCTGCAGCCGGAATTACAGCAGCACCTGATGAGCTGCTGGACGAGACCGACCCATCAGTGTATATCTACGTTCAGTCCCAGTACCATTCATATAATATTAGCAGTGTTGCTTGCTCCAATGCTACTCTGGAGTGATTGCTTTTCTTTTTGATACCCGGAATTCCTAGACGTATGGCGGCTGGTCGAGGCACTACAAGGGTCATGAAATTCTCGCAGATGGCGTATATTCTGACGGAAGGCTGTTTAGGTACTTGGGTATGACGTCTGAAAACGTAGCACGTGGTCTTTCGGAGGGTATAAGGGCCTCGTGGTGGTCGGGGACACGGCCTGCATGTCTAATGTGCGCTCTGAGGCAATCCACAACTGTATATGTCCTGACGGGATAGTCCTTGGCAAGCTCGATTGTGGCATAGGTAGAAGCACATCGGGGCAGTCTTAGACAGATACACAGCGTCTGGCTTTGCAAACTATCCAACGAATGAATATTGGATTTGCAAGTGTTCGTCAGTATCGTCCAGCTGTAGTGCAAAAGACTCAGAAATAGGGTCCTGTACAACTGTAGCATGGAGGCCACAAAAGTCCTCCATGCTTTTCCGCACACGAATTTCATTATATGCACAATAGATAGCAGTCTCTTCTTCAAGTACGCGTAATCCGGGCTCCATGAGACTTCTGTAGATGATTATGCCCAGGAAACGATGCGTCCATGCATATTTGACACTCTGCCCATTGATGTAAACAGGGTATGGCGTCATTCGTTCGCGTGTGAACGCAATCAACGCGCACTATACAGTTGATATATTTAGGCCTTGTTTCTGAAGGTAGGCTGTTGTGAGGGTTGCTGCCCGCTGTATTCACGCATGCACCTCAGGGCGAATAACTGCAGCACTCCAGAGGCAAATATCATTGGGGTACATGAATAAGTACACCGACTTTGGCAGAACCTCCGCCAGACGAATGAGGGAAACATTGAACAAGGTGGGGCTTAGAACACCTCCCTGAGGTACTCAGCAGTAGGTGTATCGTTCAGTAGTTTTACCTCCATGTGCACAAAAAAGCACCTGCCAGTTATATAGTCTTTTATTCATTGAAACATTCGTCCACCAATGCTCATTACTTCGAAAGAAGTAAGCATGGCATCGTGAGCTACGCTGTCATATGCACTCTTCACGTCAAGAAAGAGTGCCACTGATATACGCTTGCGACTTTTTTCTTGCTGAACAAATATAGATAAGCCAAGGACACAGTTGATGGAGGAGCGGCTCCGACGGAAGCCTGCCATGCAGGAAGAGTAGTTGGTATATATCATTTCAAGTGCCACTCGAGACGAAATAGAACCATTCTGTCCATCACGTAAGACCAGTGTTGTGCATGAGATAAAGCGGTGTTTTGTAGAATCTTGAACAATTAGAAGCCGAATTTTTCGGCATTCAAAACTTGTTGTAGACACCGAAACTGTGCACGCAAAACAGATCTTACGCTTCCAACGTTGTAAATAAATGTAGCCACACTAAATTTTTATCAAAATGCAAAACATTTTGAAACAACCACTCGTGCGACGGAAATCTACGTCAGTATAGCGAAACTTATGCTGTTTGTAATGTCACAAGGGTGACAACAATCAAGCATAGCCACGTAATTATCTGTTTTCAACATGGTTCGCAATATACGGTCTCGTTATCATAACGTTTTTTCCTTCTATTCTCTAACACGATGAGTTTAATTTCCGCTGTTGAATAAACACACTCCTGTATCTTCCTTTCCGGCAAGGCTAAGTGGGGCATCACAGGATTAGATAGCCAGTCCGCAAAGTGTTCGGAAATCATGAATATACCTCGTGTTGACTGTGTCTAATTGTCTACGGTATAGTCTTAATCTGTCAGTGGACACCTAAAGACAGTGGTTCTCAAAGGAGGATCCACGAAGCCAGTTTCAAGTGTCCCTGAACTCCTCTCCTCTCTATCAAGGAGGAATACTCGTTTTTTCGAAGTCATACTATGTCTTATGCACTGTGATTCAGTGGAAACATATGCTTCACTGCATACTCATGAATTGCAGCGGAGCTGAATTATGTTTCCCCTTCCCCACAAGATGGCTGTAAAGCTTTTGTTGTAATGTTTCATGAAAATCTCACAAGCATACTCTTTTTAGGCTTATATAGTTATAGAACAAACATAGCTATGAACAGGTTAGAAATGGTTGCACAGTTCACACGGCTTTGCTTTGTTTCACCATTCATTGCTAGGGAGAAATAAAAGGCACATATTTACGCACCAGGTTGTTCTGATTTATGACCGTCTTTCATCTCTCCATGTTAGGGGTGCCTTATTCTTACATCCGGTCCACAAGGGGTTTTTGAAACTTTGGTGTCCGAGAAGCCCTTTCCTAAGAAGTAAAATACAAACAAAACACGCATGTGGCTAAGGGTGTCTTATGCGAACGCCTTTGCCTGCCGCGTCAGATGGGCAGACAGTGCTGCACGTGACCATTGCGGTGCTGACGAAACCGTCGAACATATTTTGTGTCAGTGCCCTCAGTACAGCTGTCAGAAGCAGTCCCCGTCAGCAGTGATTGCACGCCTCGACGAGCAGCCGCTTTCCGAAAAATCAATTTTGGAATGCCGGTAACATCGAGCTTGACGCCGAGAAGCGACGACGGCTCTCTTGAAATTTCTGCGAGCGACCCGCCTCGTCGAACGATTGCGCCATTACAATGTGTGAGTGTGTGTGTGTTTTCTCTACGCTCTCTCTCTCTCTCTCTCTCTCTCTCTCTATATATATATATATATATATATATATATATATATATATATATATATAGGAGAAAAAAGTGTATGCCTAAGGGCTCGTTTTTCCGTGTTTTGGCACAATAGTAATGAGGTCTAACACACAATATTGCCAAGTATGGAATAGGGAAAGTTATTAGAACCAATGTAATGTAAATAAGAAGAAAGAAAAGTGGGTGAAAAATTAACTTGCCGCAAGCCATATATATATATATATATATATATATATATATATATATATATATATATATATATATATATATATATATCATCACCCTCCTGTTCTTTAATGGTCCTCTTCGTTGTCGCGCCACGTCAGCGTGGCGGCGTATAGTGGCTGGGGTGTCCCATTTCGTTTCTGCTAAGGGTTGGTTTGCGGAATTTGGTTGAACTTGAAGGATGGACGCTAACATGAATAGTGGTCTCAAAGAACACTCGGAAGTGACATTGTAGGTTAAATATAGGTCATACAGGCACCGATATTGGAATGAGATATGTATAGGCACCTATAGGCATTTGGGCATGAACGCTTAAAATAGGCATGTATGAGCGCTATAAAAACACTAGAAAGGCACTCCTTGCAATCTGATTTTTTCTCACGCATCAAAGAAGGGTGACACTAATGAAAGGTAACAAAATAGGCGTTTGCATAAATACTGGTATCTGCTTGTCACATGTGCAAAAGTGATAGCTGTTCGTATCACAGTAGCGATCGAAGGCCGGTTGGCAGGAGGCAATGGCAGCTTTTCAATTGTAACCTTTGAAATGTTCATATAACATAGTATGCATCTGCTTGCACCACTGAAACCGAATAGTGTGGATACGTAGCACACAGTGGTAACTGCATACACACTATGTCAGCTTCATTTTTGAAGGTCTCTACCAACGATGAACTGGTGATGTGCATTTGATCAAGCCTTCGTAGATAGTGTAGATGTACCCAACTTTGTGGGTAATTTTTCATACAAATATTGGCCTCTATATTTGCGATTCTTGTTGCAAGAAAACAGGCAGGCAAATTGCCTCAACTACAACTGCTGTGTAAGACTAACGAAGTGAAAAACAGCGCGCAATGCAGGACAGTGTCAGATACGGACGAAGCGCTCAACTTGATTTATTGATATGTGGAGTTTAACGCCCCAAAAACACCATATGTTTATGAGAGACACTGTAGTGAAGGGCTCCGGAAATTTTGAACACCTGGGGTTCTTTAACATGCACCCAAATCTGAGAACATGGGCCTACAACGTTTCCGCCTCCATCGCAAATGCAGCCACCGCAGCTGGGATTCGATCAGCAGCCGAGTACCTTAGCTACTAGACCACCGCTGCGGGGCAAGTGCTCAACTTACAACCTTCGTCCATCTCTGTCACCGTCCTGTGTTATGTGCTGTTTTCACTTCGTTTATCACGTATCAACTGGCCCAAATAAGCACTTTAGTACTGTGTAAGACTTGCAAGGTATATTTTCAGAAAAAGTTAGACGGCAACATTGGATTAGTTATGGAAGTATAGAAGTAATTATAACACAGTCATATCCGTCCATCCTGGTAATGTAGCGATAGCGATTATGGTGTCCGTCTGCTAATCCGAAGCTGACAGGTTTGATTCCGACCATGGGGGCTCTATTTCGATGGAGGTGAAAATCCGGAGGCCCCTGTGCTGTACGATGTCACTGCACGTTAAGGGACATCAAATGGTAGAAAATTATGAAGCTCCCTACTAAGCATCCCTCAAAATTATATCGTGGTTTAGGGACGTAGAAAATCCAGATAATAATATAATACGCCCATAAGCTTTCTTTCAAGATCATTAATGTAATATCTTATTTAAGACATCACGTAAGCATTCGGCTAACTCTACGCGATTGGTGTTAGCACACTGATCTAAACCAAACATCTACTGAAAGTTCCTGCCCGGTTGCGGAACAAAAGGTGGAGGACAGCCTTAAGCAAACAAGGGAACAAAGAAGCCTCTGCCCCTGTCACAGTTCAGTGCGAAGTCCGATGAGCATGGCGGTAACACGACACAACACTACACCTTTCGTCACTTCGAAAAAAAATGTTGCCTATTGTAGCAGAAATGAAAGTAAAAAATTAAAACAAACTGTGCCGTTACCAGTGGTGACTTACTAACATCAACTGGCAATAGAATAGAATGCGAATTAAAACAAATCATTTATATCACGCATAACAAATTACCTAACAAGTGTCGACGTGTAAAGCGTTAAGGTAATCACACTCGATAAAATTGATATTAGGGCTTGCAAGAGTGAACTTTAGTAAGTGGTTTAACATGGGTTCGCAGTAAGCTTCCGGGTATTGCTATAGTCTCGGAGCGCACAAAATGCGTGTAAGTCTGTTCCATAAAGATGAAAGAAGGGTTCGCGCTGCGACTCGATGTGTTTTATTTTTCTAGAATTCTTTAGAAAGAGTGAGTACCAACCAACTAGATATCCATACCATATTTTGCAGGGCGCCGCTATTCACTGCCACGGCCGCTGTCTCTGTTTTGTTAACAAAACGAGCTCTTTCTCCATTGCGAGTCGCAGCATTGCAAGCCTTCAAATATTAGAAAAAGAAAACAAAGCCCTTTATGAAAACGACGCGTGTGCGTGAATGAATAACAAGTGAGGAAAAGGGGGGACGCGCGCAGTGGCGCCGAGCCAGCGTGGCAGAAGTAACGCGTTCGTATTGACACTTCCAAGTGGACGCTTCTAGACGCATCGTCCCCAGCGTTCCACGAGACTGTTTATGCAATCGATTTGGGGATGCTTTTTCCCCTACCAAAAACTCTGTCGCTTCGCGTTTCTTGCCTCGCCCCATGCTGTTTCTTCGTACCCAACGTCTGCGCCAAAAAGGAATACGCAAGAAGAAGAATTAAATGGCGTCGACAGATAAAATGCAAAGCCCGACAGACAGCTGGCGCACTTCCAGCGAATAGGTCTCTCTTCGACTCCGTCCACCGCCGGCCCTTCTCAACTGCCGACCACTTTGCTTGCTTCGCGCGAAGAAGCGTGGCGATTCACGTATACGTGTTCCGGCTTGTTTCTGCGTCATTTCGTTTCGCCTTCCTCTTGCTCCAAGAGGCTTACGCCGTGCCCTTAGAATACAGGATCCGCGACTGACCAGACGTCGCTGTGCGTTCGCTCCCGCGTCGTTGACATCTCCTGCCTATCTCGATTTTACTTTCGTCACTTCCGCAAAACAGATTTCTCCTTTCTCTCCTCCTCACTCCGAGTACTGGCTGCTCATTTCCGACGCCTCTGTCACGCCGAACACTTCTTAGCGTTGAGAAATAACAGCGCGAGCGCTTGTAGAAATGTAAAAGACAAGGCGGAGAAGTAAAGTAAGTGGAGAAAGAAGAGAAGGAAGCGATGCGTGGAAATATAAAAAGGGGGGAGACCGGCGTCTGTGGGCGAGGGAGAGTGGGAGACAACTATATACACGGAGAGCGTACATGGAGAGCACCCGGATTCCCAAAATACGCAAGCTGCGGTTGACACGTTCCAGTGCTCGTGTTGGGACGCGCGTGGCGGTCGCTTGCCGCCGTGTCGCGCTCGGGTCCTCTCGGCATGTCGAGGCCGGCGGCGCACTGGCGCCCGCCAAGCTTGCTCGTGGTTCCAGCTCAAATTGCTCAAACTGTCATCCGCAGCGGCCGCTACGCGCGGTCCGCAGAACGGAGAGAATGAAGAGAGGAGCCAAATGCGAGAAGGAGATTCGAACAAGGCGGGCCCCGACAACGATGGGCATGTAGCTCGCTCGCCACGGGACGCGTTTTACGTTGGTTTAGGACTGTTGAGAAGCCGATGGCGCGGCGATTTTGAAGAAACACGCTAAGCGTCCACCTATGTTGAATACGGCAGCTCGGGTGTGATAAGCTAGCACTTGAAAAAGTGTCATAAGGTGTGCCGTTGGGTCGCTTTCACCCGTGTTTTCTAGAGACATGACATATTTTGATAGGTTTATTTAAATAGCTCAAAAGGACATACTGGGGAAAAAATTTGTTCTTTTTTTCA
Source organism: Rhipicephalus microplus (assembly GCF_043290135.1). Classification (NCBI taxonomy): domain Eukaryota; kingdom Metazoa; phylum Arthropoda; class Arachnida; order Ixodida; family Ixodidae; genus Rhipicephalus; species Rhipicephalus microplus. Next base: position 256,123,527 of record NC_134700.1, on the reverse strand, counting down.
AACGAAAGCTTCTGAGTGCTTGACACTTCGCTTACGGACCAAATGCTCTCCCGTCAACGTAAACGTATTCTTTCCTGGAGAGCGATAGCCGACCTCTTCTTGATAATACCTATAATGTCTGGAGTATTACGTCCCAAAACCACCGTGTAAATATGAGAGATGTCGTAGCAGAAGGCTCCGGAAGTTTTGACCATTTGGTGTTCTTGAACGTGCACTGACGTCGCACAGCGCAAGGGCCTCTACCATTTCGGCTACATCGAAATGCAACCCCTGCTTCCGGGATCGAACCCGTGACCTTTGAGTCAGAAGCCGAGCACCATAGTCACTGTTTTACCCAGGTGGACTAGCTGATTTTTCGAATGTTCACTAATGAAATATACGAAGGTGCCCTCATTATTGGGAGCAAACTCCTGTGGGAGAGATAGCACACGTTGTTTCACCGGCACTCCGGGTGTGTTTGTCGCCAGCGATTCATTAAGTAAAGCATACATTTTTTTAGGTTAGGTTTTTCGTAATTTGGTGACGAGTGCGGCGAGTTGGGCGGGTTGGTAACGATGCATGACTAAGAAATCTTAGCGCCACAAAACGGAGACAAAAGAAAGAAACGTAGACAACACGAGCGCTAAACTTCAAACCAAGTTTATTAGGAAACACACATGAATATATACGAAATCAAATCTCAGAAATCTCACGCCTTTTTTTTTTTTTTTTTTTTTTTTTTTTTACACATATAATGTTATACAATGTCAAACAAAACTAAAAAATGTAATATCATGGAATAAACAGGTAAACGCGCATGTGTAAAAGGAACCAAGAAAAAAATTTAGAAAAACTTAACAGCCCCCCGAAAAACCCTACAAACGAAAAATATAATACCAACTGCGCAGGCTTAACTCGGTGAAACTACGAAAACGTGCTCATTAGGAATGAAAACTCTTTATCGTGAAGGAGTACAGACGGTTGACTCACGCACTTATCGCCATGTTTTCGGATGATACAGGCCTCAACTAATTCTCGGGTTAGCTGCTCTCTGTGACGGAATAGCACAGCTGTTTGTTCGAACATTGGAGTGCAGCCACACTGACGGCAATGTAATGCCAAGTGGGATGACGGTGTGCCTTTCAAAGAGCTGTGGTGCTCGCGTAGACGGATATTGAGACACCGCCCAGATTGGCCCACGTAAACGTGTCCGCACGAAAAGGGCGTCTCGTATACCACCCCTTTTACACAAGACACGAAACGAATGCCATGTCTCATTGTGCACTTGCCTTTTTTACCACTTTTTTTATTTTCAAGGTGCTGCAGTCTCGGGCAAATATCCTTCAGTTTACTTTTGGCTGAAAACACCACGTTGACGCCAAAGCGTGCCGCCACTCTCTTAAACCGGTGGGACACTCCGTGAATATAAGGGATTACCGAGAAAGGTCTGCTCCCTTTGCATCGTTCCGTCGGCGCCAGCATACCACCTGCTCTTACGGTTTTAAGCAATCTTTCACTAACAGCGGCTATAACAGCATCAGGGTACCCTGCCTGCCGCAACTTAACTGCTTGTTCACACATGCTTTGTCTAATCAAATGCGGGCATGACTTTGAGATGGCAGACCGGATACAGGAGCTGGCTATTCCGTTCTTTACAAGTCTGGAGTGACCAGACTGGTAGTCGAGCAAGCCCTTTTGAGACCTTGGTTTATATCGCCAGCATATACTATCAGGGTTAAATGCTAACTGGAGGTCTAAATACTGCAAAGCATCGTTCCGGGGTACCTCACATGTGAACGTCAAACCGTGCCCTTGCTCCCTGAACACCTTCATTACATTAATCATTTTTTCGATAAAAACACACCTGTCCACGAAAACCAAGTAATCGTCAACATAACGAAACACTTTGATTGCCAGATCAACAAGACTACCCTGTATAGCCCTGTCCACCTTTGCCAAAAATATTGTGCTCAGAATAGGCGCGACACACGAACCGATACATACGCCAGATTTCTGAGCAAATACTTTCCCTTTCCAAGTGACAAGTGTCGCTTCCAGGTAACACCTCAGTATCTCGAGGAACCCCTCAACTGACACACCTGAACGAGAGGTGAACTCATGTTCGTCCTCTTGATTCCCAATACACTCCTTTACACTCTGCAGAAGAGGGGCTTGCGGTAAGGAGTAGTAAAGATCCTCTATGTCGAGGCTAAATGCCCTTAAACCTCCCGAGTCGTTGTTCCTAAGAAAATCTACGAGCATATCCGAACTGGCCACTTGAAAAGGGTCAACCACAACCAGAGATTCAAGGTTCTTTTGAAGATATCGGGAGACTACTTGAAGCCAAGTGTTCCTTTCAGAAACTATGGTACGGAAGGGAACGTCAGGCTTATGGGTCTTAGCGGTAAAGAAAACATCTAGAGTATCACCCATTTCTTTCTTTACCTTATTGACCAGTTTATCTAAACTTAGGCTTTTGAGCAGTTCCACTGCTTGCTTTTTTACCTTGGAAGGGTTGTGCGACACTTCTCGAAAATTCTTGGCAATAGCCACGCTTCCTTTCTCGGAAAACAATCCACGAGTCAGAACCACGAAGAACCCTTCCTTGTCGGACACTACACAAGTGAGGCCAGAGGAATGCAAGAAATCAACAACCGAAGACATGACAATATCATGCACTCGCCTTGGTCTATGCTTAAGCAGAACATCGGTGCACTCCGCCACACAAGTAGTCCTGCTGTCCTCGGGCACTCTTCGAGCCACGGACCTCGAAACCGATACCAGTTCTGCCGGGCGAAGGGCCGGTTCCACTAATACCAACTGCCTGCGCAGTTGGTATTATATTTTTCGTTTGTAGGGTTTTTCGGGGGGCTGTTAAGTTTTTCTAAATTTTTTTCTTGGTTCCTTTTACACATGCGCGTTTACCTGTTTATTCCATGATATTACATTTTTTAGTTTTGTTTGACATTGTATAACATTATATGTGTAAAAAAAAAAAAAAAAAAAGAAGGCGTGAGATTTCTGAGATTTGATTTCGTATATATTCATGTGTGTTTCCTAATAAACTTGGTTTGAAGTTTAGCGCTCGTGTTGTCTACGTTTCTTTCTTTTGTCTCCGTTTTGTGGCGCTAAGATTTCTTAGTTAGTCATGCGTAATTTGGTGTTTACTACTCTCAAAAAACACTGAATACATGTGTGGAGCTATGAAAATTTTGTTATGGTGGAAGACAAGGTGTGTTACTCTAGCTTGTTGCGAGAGGAAAGTCATAAAGAGAGTGGCACCAACAGGAACTCCTGTCCCAGTTTCTTACGAGTGATGCATCCAAATCTGTGAACCAGCTGAAAATTACTAACGGAATGTTTGACACAAAATCATTCCTGAAAGTCTCCATTTTTTTATATTTGTGATTGTAATAATTTTCGAAAAGAGGAAAATGGAGCGCCGAAAACTACAAGAGATCGTTGCCACATGCTCGACAAACGAGCTAGCAACTACCATCAGCGAGCCGCTGGTGAAATAACCACGTTATGTTGGTCGTTTTCGTTGTGGTTCATTTTTACATATTTTTGGCTTAGCGTGGAGTAAGTGACGCTTTCTCGGACAATGGGCACAGCTGCCCACGAGATCTCTGAATATGCACTAACAGGACAAATACCAATCATCACTTCAAACTATTCTAGTAGCCGTCTAAAAGTCGTTGCTATCCAGATACATTTGATGGGGCAATGTTCTCAAAGCAGCGAGATCAAATGTTAAAAAACACACAGAAGATATACTGTCTTTCTTGTTGCAATAAAACTTCGTCAAAGCATAGAAAAGAAACAAGCAACGTGAACGTTGTGCATCGTAAGGCGTTGAACTTGGGCCATACAAAGCGTAGCTTGACTGTATACCCGAAAGTGCCAACGAGCACAAAAAGCAATAATTACTCTTTTTGTTTTCAGCCTCATATACTGGGTGTGTTGCGAAACCACTGACAGCAGCGGAATAAAAAGTTGCACCTGTGACTCGAAGTCCTTTTGTGTACACCGAAAATAGCAATCACTGCGGCTTAGTTAAGCCACCCAAATGGCCACATATACTCCGATAAAGCCTCGTGAGCTATGCTGGTAGGTGTACTTACATGAGTAGGTTTGCATTCGAGGGAACGTTTTACTTGCGTCTAAACAACGCGAACACTATAGACGTCTCTAATCATGACTAGCCCATCTATTTGTGTCTCTATGCTTGGGCCCGCGTGGAATTTCCAGAAACTTAAGCCAGCGTAACTACGTTTTCACTTAATGTGCAAGGATATCCTAAAACTGTGTGCTCAATACCAGAGCGCCAGGTCCGTAAAATATTACAATGCGTATAGTCGGCTGACCATGGATCGGTTAACGAACACTGCTTTATACTGGTATCACACGAGCACTTTTAACCATGATCATGCGTAATGCGCGTCAAATTTCCCAATCGTGATTGGTTCTTTTAGGCAAGGTGCGGAACGAGTCTAATCACAGTTGATCCATTTGATTTCGATCGTCGTGTGACAGGGGTATTAGAAGATTGTGAGCGTAAATCAACTTTCTAAGATTTTTAGAAAATTGCTGTAAGTCTAAAGCATTGCGGGAGTCGATTCTTGCGTTCGCTTTCTCTCGATTTTGGCAAATAAACCTTCGCAATTCTCCCTGATTTTAGAGCGTTAACCTTTCGATTTATTGCTAGGTGATAAGTGCTGTGGCGGAAAACAAGTCTGCGTCAGGCTAATGAAGCTGACCCTACGAAATAACATCACCAAGGTCGAATCTACGAAGTTTGTCATTCATAAGTGCCTCTAAGAGCGCGTCGACAAGTTTTGCAAATGTGACACGAGTTGCAATGATTTACTATTTATATCTTACGCAGTTGTAGCCTAACAACTTTTTAATAGAAGCTCCAGATCCACAAAAGTCACTACAAAAAAAGTTCGATAAAAGTCTTCACAAATGATATCTCCGGCATCAGTATTTCTTAGCAAACTACAGCGACTTTGAGCGCATCTATCTATCTATCTATCTATCTATCTATCTATCTATCTATCTATCTATCTATCTATCTATCTATCTATCTATCTATCTATCTATCTATCTATCTATCTATCTATCTATCTATCTATCTATCTATCTATCTATCTATCTATCTATCTATCTATCTATCTATCTATCTATCTATCTATCTATCTATCTATCTATCTATCTATCTATCTATCTATCTATCTATCTATCTTAGCCACCTACGACATTTAGCTCTCCTGGCAGATTCGATAATGGTATCAATACCAGACTTGGTATGGCATAACATGACTACATGAAGAACATATTTGGTTAGTGCGGCCATTTCGCTAGTTTCACATATGCTAAATGTTGTGTTACGTGACCTCAATGAAAGACGAAACATACGACTGGTGCAAACATGATAATCCTGAAACGCGTGTCATGTATGAACATGACAACATACCACGCTCATAGCGTGCTTGCGGCCGTTTCGCTAGCTCCACATATAAAAAATTCTGTATCATGTGACGTGAATAGATGACGAAGATAAACGACATATCCGAACATCATAATCACGACACGGGAGTCGTGTAGAACATCATTTAGCTCCACCTCGTAACGTTGTGCTGATTTTGAAGGGAAATATCAACCTTCCTCATTCCTGCTTCGCATATCATCGATTCCTACTGTATGTGAGATCTGCCAAATTTTTTTTCCCTACGAACCATTCTGACGTAAGATAATTTTGTGAGGGCGAGCACTCATGTTAGTCAAAACTGGTGCACCTTCACACTTGCAACGAAGTGCAAGCCGGCTACAACAGAGAAGCGGTCCGACGCACACAGGGTGCCTGTAGACAGCACAATTAAATATTCACAACTCGAGGTTGAATCTCTTCAAGGAGTGAGTGAGCATACTTCTGCGTTCGACGCTCTGTCATGCATATAGACACCCAGTGTTATTGAAATCTACGGTCTCGCTTTGAAATATTCGGCATCATAGCACTACTTCCGCGATCGCAGGATTTTCGAGCGCATGATGCTCATCTTCACCCAGATAGGTCCTTACTTTCAAGGTTTAGAATCGTAATATGTTCTCTGGAACAGATAATGCCTTGTTTGAGAAGATGAGCATTTGGTCGCACACGTACAGGCAACAACGAAAGTTTACGGACCACGCCGGTAGGCACCCATTTCTTGTCCACGCCACCTATATTGCCGACAGCAGCAGACCGTAAACCGATTTTGGTATTCATTAGATCACCAATTTTATACTGGTGTGCAGAACACTGTTAGTTATTTATTAAACTGCTAATTACGAAAACTAGACTCAATACACTCAGAAATGACGAAGACCAGCACAGGTCCTTGTTAATTTTGAGGTATACTGTGCCTGCTTTTTTTTGGCGCTTAGCAGTTACATGAGCCAGCAAACATTCAAAGATAGTGCTAAGAGACAGCACACCAGCACCGAAGCAGTGGGAGGATGCAACGTGCTGCTCGAAGACTAAACAATACTCAAGATTATCTACAAAGTTCGCAAGACAGCAAAGGCCACAGGGTCCCTTGACTGAGGGCGCCACTTTCGACGGAAACATTCCTTTGAAATAACGTTTTCCAGTTCATTTCATAAATATTGCATATCAGCCAGCTTGATCCCGCACTTCACTGTTGGTCGTTGTTCCGAAATCGCAGATCTGTGACATGATCGTCGCACCCCTATACAATGATAACAGAATGAAAGCCACCACGGTGTGCCTCGAACGGGCTGCCGCTGGGTACATACGCCCATCACTTTGTGAAAAATCTTGCCACCGATAACAGTTATGCTGATAGACTACTCCCAAGGCAGATGCACGTAGTCAGGGCTGCGGAAGAGCGAGTTGCTTTAAAAAGTGAAAAGCGGAAATTATTCGTGCCCGGTGGGAAGCAGGACCAATCATTATATATAGTGGATCCACCTTGGGCATAGCGCTGCTGTCGATCATTGCTTACATAGCGAAGGAGCTCCTGGCCACGCTATCGAGTGGTTTGTAAACTTTTGTGCTTGGCTGTACATTTACACAGTCCCGAGGGGGGAAAGTGGCATCGGCTGCCCTTTAGACTATCTGCAAACTTTAGTGGTTCCTGCGTCCTATACAGAATGTTCCCACACTTTCCACTTACTAGTATTTGTTTGTGCTGGACTTATTATCTTTTTATTACTTCATCAAAGAAAAATGGCTGCCGCTGTATTAATTATGATGCACATTTACATTATTTTATTTATGAATAATAATAATTCATGAAGATGCAATTAAGGTGTCTAAAGGGTTAGAACACAAACCATACAACAGCAGGGGTATTTTCTGCTTGTAGTATTACTTTTTATCGTATTAAGGAGCGCATGATACCACATCAACGGTAATGACAGTCTCTGACGAAGTCCTAACAGTTTAGAAGATAGCTTAGAAAGCACACTGGTCTTTTGGTGTTACAATGGAGTAGAACTACATTGTGTAAATGCGTAGAGCACAGGCAGAGTATCGCAGAACTCAGTGTCTCAGGACGACGTAAAACACAGCTACACAGGGACAAAAAAAAACATCTAGATTCTGCAAAAAGTGTAAAATGTAGCGGTGCTCCTCAATCAATCCTCCTCAAGGTTATCCTTTACGTCTGTGAAAAAAAAAAACTGCTTCCTCTTTTAGGTTCTTGCCTATAAATCAGCGAGGGCTATGCGTTACTGCTTTACTGAGCCGGCAACAAAGATTACCCGTTTCTACCATTCACTTTTTCGAAAATAACTTCCGCTCAGAATATCTGTTTGATGATTCTTATAGCTTCCTTCTGCGCTATTATTACGTATTAATATTCTGATTACTGCTTGTTGATTTTATAAAGATGGCTAGCACTGTTGCCGCTAAGACAGCCACGTTGATGCCCAACAGGGTCCAACGCAAACTTTGTGACGTCACGTCACAAAGTTGGCGTCCGACCAAGTTTTATTATACAAACATTATTATTATTATTATTATTATTATTATTATTATTATTATTATTATTATTATTATTATTATTATTATTATTATTATTATTATTATTATCATTCATAAGAAAAGTAGTAAAGCTTTCCTTGTACAACAACCAGCTTTGCTAAATATGTCTTCGACACCACGCTTCCCAAGCAATGTCTTTCTTTCCGTATCTATTTATATGTGACAACATGCAAGAGTAGGCTGCGTCAATGCTGACTATCCCAAAATTATGAAATATATATTGAATCAATGAACAAGCAAGAAACTTCAACCAATCCCACGCCCCTGTTCTCGATTTTCCTTTAGATAGACAAGCATGTGCTATCATTCCACGGCAATCGGACGATAGGCCACTTTTCACGTGGCTGCTTCCTTTGACAGCGGTTCATCGCTCGTTGGTCCGCAAGGCAGTCAAGGCGCTTTTATCACCTTTACTGTGTGCTTCTAGAGTACTATGCTGTTTTGTACCTTTCATTGATGGTGTGATTCCACACGCCTCAATGAACTGACCATTTTTTATTGGTATATATGTCACCTATCATCCTTCTGCTGCTGTTATTTCGCAACGTCCCGGCGTAGAGTAGCCGACTAGACTTTTTTTCTTTAGGTTCACCTGCTTGCCTTCAGCCCTTCTATTTTCTTCCTCCGTTACTTGTTTTCTTGTGGGCTATTAGCACGCACTGCACCAACCAACTGCTAGTTAAGTACAAATGAACCTTACCGGTGTTTAGGCTCAAACTGCAGGCTCCGTGAACGCCAGTTCCCGGTGGTACATTGATGCCGACCTTCACCGCACAAAAAAGAACCGAGGTATGGGGTTCACTGCAATTACCACACAGAAACTGCCACTTGTTTTACACGGCTGGCTAGCGAGCACCGAGAAAGTTACGCCAATCGCTACACGCTTGGTTGAGGGCTTAGCAAGCGCTAACGAAAAATGCTTTTGCAAGCATCATCGCCCGGGCAGACGAAAGCAGACGAAAGGCAGACCACTAGTTCTCCTTACAAACAGCGCTGAAAGGTCAAGCTAAAGAAATCCTCACGTAGCTGTTACACTGCCCTTCGAAGAGCTCGAAAATTGGGCTCACGTGCAAGGGGGAAAATATAATGAACATGACTGGCCTGAGCGATAAAGGAAGCAAGTGTCATTCCTTTTGCTTCGTCATCAGATAACGCCATTAGATGATATTTTGTGATATCAGTCACCTGACTAATTCCTAGGTTTATGGCGGGAACACAATAAATGAGTATTTGTTACTTGATGTTACGTGATTTATAATCCCATTACTAGTTTTTACCTAACTGTACATTCACTTTAGTCATGTAACTAGCTGTTAAGTGACGCTACGTTATATTCAGTCGTGTGGCTAGATTTCTGTGATATGTCATATTTAGTCACGTGAGTAACCATTTCGTAACGTAAATTTGATTTTAGTGACGTGTCCAGTTACATGGACTGTTACCTGATGTTACATTGTGTATTGTTTTGCATGATTTTTAGTCACATGAGTGTTACGCAATGTTACGTGACTCTTAGTCCTGTAGCTAGTTACATTATATTGCATGATTCAAGTCTCGTAACACACTCCCATCAAATATATTGAATTTCACGTGGGATAAATATGCGTACCTGTTGTGGTGGCGAAGCAAGACTTGAAGAGTACTAAGTGAGCGTCGGCCTGTTCATGCCGATGATGATTCCTGGTGGCACTACCATGCGCAACGAAAAGCCTAATGTTCACCCTTAAAATACTATCAAGGTGACTAGCGGCCGGAGCGGGGCTGTGGTCACTACACGTGGCGCTGTGGTCTCCGAGCACACCGATGGCGAGACGTTGATAGAGAGAAAAGAAAAAAAAATATAAAAAGGTAGGAAACGTTAACTAGACTAAGACCTGTTTGCTACCCTCTACGGGGGAGAGGGGAATGAGGAATACAAAAAGAGAGAAAGAAAGAGGAGATACACACCGCACATAACACACACACACTCACACTCACACACACACACACACACACACACACACACACACACACACACACACACACACACACACACACACACACACACAACGCAACACACAATTCAGGTTCCACAGGCGGTCGCACAGTGACGTTTCTCTCAAGGAGCATAGAAGGGCTCGTGTGGCTTTCTGGGCTGATGTACTTGAAGGCCATGCTCTCTAGATCTTCTCCAGAGTAAAGGGTCGATCATGCAGCCTCCCTAAGGATCACTGCAGAGTCCGGCAATCTTTTTCAAAGCCTGGACAATGGCGCAGGACGTGGTTGAGAGTTTCTACATAATGGCAGTTATAACTGTTGGGGGGGAGTCAGCCATACCAATGCGATAACTTAATGAAGGATGACTTTCTATATTGCAAAGCAAAGGCGACGGGTAAAGCGAAAACAAAAAAAAAAACCTGATTGATCTCTCTGTCACAGGAATCAGTATAATACATAAGCAAAACATGTTCTTTCAGAATAAGTTGAATGTTGACTGTATACATTGTTGGAGAAAGCTAGTACAATTTTGCACTTTTAACGGGGACGCATTTACGTTGAGGCTTAGTGATAAATTTCCATCCCGGTGACTGCCATACCAATAATTAATGAAACAAACCTTTGTGGCCATAGAATACTGTGGTAGCTGTAGTATAGTCTACGGTGTCAGCGGAACGAGATGAAATGGTGTGACAGCCAGAAGAGCTTGACTGATTGGTCACCGGGCTTGAACCAAAGTCGCCTATAGCTGGCGGAATCTTAGAGTTATCGAACCCTACTGCCCAGCTAGGTGGAACCCTACTGCCTCATGCTGGGGCTGACTGGTTAGCGGGCACGAAATCTGTTGTCGCGGACGGAGCAGTCGTCTTTCCGGCGATCCTTGACAGAACTTTTCTTCGTCATCTCTTCCATGACGCAATATGTCACTGAACTCTTGGTTAACCCCTGACATTATAAAGAAATTCGCCCAACCTTTCCAGCGTGCGAACGCAAACATCTGATGAACTTGCCTCAAACACCACATATGCTGGTGGGATAGGAGGGGGGGTGAGGGTGGCTTGTTTTAGTATTACCTTACAGAAGCAGCTCTCGAGCATGTTGGAGAACCCTGCTAAGCTACATTAAGCGACAGCGACCGCCTTTACCACCCACCCGGTGAGCTTTTTTTCATATTTATTTCCAGTAATTCAAATTCATAATCACTACTGCAAATATATACCATTTGCCTGACATCGTTAGAGGCCCGTAAACTATACGGACGACGAAACTTAGTTCAGGAATCTAGAGTCTTCAGCGAACGTGCTCGTCGGCTCGTCTGTCCACCTTTCCGTATGCCCTTTCTCAGCGTCCGAAACAAAACGCAAAAAAAAAAAAAACGCGCGCAACTGCCAAGCAGATGAGCGCGCGAGAGCGAACGTCTCTTGGTGGTGTAGCGGCCTGGCGTTTTGTTTTCGCCCACGGACATAAAACCATCGTGGGATAGTCGTACAGAGCTTCACTGTGAAATGGAATGTGGCTTACACTCTCGCTGTCTGCACGCTCGGAGCGGCACATAACGCGATATTTCTGCTACAGGCACAAGCATAGGCGTATCAGCCGGGGGCGGAGGGGAAGGGGGCCAGGGAGGCGTGAGCCCTCCTCCCTCTCCCCCCCCTAAGCAAAGTTGGGGGGGAGGGGACTGAGCTTAGGCCCCCCACTTTGATTATTGATCACTCTTGCTGTACGCTGGGGAAACCAACAAGAATATGAACGTTTACGTCACAACAGTAATCACTCAGCTATGTTCTTACGGGAGAATGAAAATGAAACGACGCAATTATCCAAAATAGTAGAATTTTGCCAACAGTTTCCCTGTGATGATTTTTCTTGTAGGCTCTTTGCGGTGTGGGTTGCCTATGCGACGCTTTTGCGTCTTGCGCTGTAGTATTGCAGAGCAGGCAAACTCCATAATATTTCATCACTTGTTCATTCTTTTATTGTGCTGTAACTTGTTGATGAAGTTACTGAAGGGAATGAGCTAACTTTTCAAAGACCAGTCAAATCATTTGCGGCTTTCGGAAAATAATTTTCTTCAAAAAGGATATATCGTCACCGCTGCTCTGTCGAAACTCTTGTGAGCCCATGAGTGTGACGAATTGTTTTGGATGCGGAAATCGGGCCAAGCGCGCCATTGCTCAGTCTGTTAAAGTGTGATTAAAGTTCGTGGTATCTAAGAAAGCGAGTCGTGTCACTTCGGTGTATTAAAATTTATATCAAAGTGCGAGTGCTCCGAATAATTTCTGTCTTGATATGTATATATATATATATATATATATATATATATATATATATATATATACATATATATGGGGGCCGCGCATATGTAGCACGTAGACAGGATAACCGCTGGTCATCAAGGGTAACTAACTCGATTCCAAGAGAAAGCAAGCGGGTTAGGGGGTGATAGAAGTTTAGGTGGGCATATGAGATTAAGAAGTTTTCGGGTATGAATTGGCAGCAGCATGCACAGGACCGAGTTGACTGGCGGAACATGGGGAAGGCCTTTGTTCTGTCCTGCAGTGTACGTAGTCAGGCTGATATATATATATATATATATATATATATATATATATATATATATATAGATATATATATAGATATATATATATATATACATATATATATATATATATATATATATATATATGTATATATATATATATATATATATATATATATATATATATATATATATATATATATCAGCATACTACGTACACTGCAGGACAGAACAAAGGCCTCGAACGCGTTATTCGAAAGGTCGAAGGTTCGATTCCTGCTCATGGCTGGTTATTTTTTCACCCACTTTTCTTTCTTCTTATTTACATTCCATTGGTTCTAATAACTTCCCCTATACATTCCTTGACATTACTGTCTGTTAGATCTCATTAATATTGCGTCAAAACACGGAAAAACGAGCGCTTAGGTAAACACTTCTTTCCCATATATATATATATACATAGTGGGGAACAAGCCTACCTGACTCGTCCGTATATATATATATATATATATATATATATATATATATATATATATATATATATATATATATATATATATATATACATATATATATATTTATATATACGGACGCAATCCTTACCACCTCTCCACCACCACCCCGTCCGTCCAAACTGGCCGGTATCGAGGAGCAAGCTCCAGAGGCTTTCCACCTCGAGGCTGCAGCTGTGCGCTGCAGCTTACCACATGAGAAGTTCCCGAAGCAAGTTCACTGCGGCGAGAGGCCGCTACCGAAGTCGGACCTCTTGAAGGGCGTTGCTCCAACGAAACAGCCACAGAGAATCATCTGGACTGTGCTGCATTGCCCTTCACAGACGCAACCCCATTCGCACACAGAGCTGAAGTGGAGCAACACCTCGAAGGTACCTCGAAGCCCTCCAGCCGTGCGGCAGTAAGCTTCTCCGCCTATCCTACGAATGACGTCAGACGCAGGTGCGACACGCCACTACTGCTCTCAGTACTCGCGCCGGTACGCGATGCCATCATGTCAGTGGAAGAGGCTGATACCAGACCTCATACCACTCAGTTAGAGAAGCCAGCCCCAATATCACCTTTACTGAGGCAAGTGGAGACACCAGCATCGCCTATGCTTGAACCGCCTACGGTGATGGCGCCGGTGGAGCCCAAGGTACCCAGCGCGTCTTTTGGGATATTCTTTCGGCTACCCTCGTCCGGAGTTCAACGTCTGCCGCTGATTTTGCGGCCCGTCCGAAGCGGGCTGTCAGAAGCATGTTTAGCTGCTTTCCACAGAGAGTCTCTGCATGGCCGAGACCGACCACAACGATGCAGCCAGTCTCGACCTCCCGATAGACTTGTGGAAAACTTTGGCTCCCAGTTTCAGCGTGGCCGAGGCTGACCTCCGAGATGCAGCCACTATATCGACCGCCAGATCTACCTTTGGCAGATACCGGGACCAAATCGCGGCCGAGAGCGTTGGCCGCAACGGGGCAGCCAGTGCCGGCCGCTTGAGTCCACAGCACTTTTTCAAGAGACATCGTGGCGTGCAAAAGAGCGACCAGCTCGAGGCAGCCAGTGCCGTCCACCAGAGACGCTTCCCCCAGACCGTCACTCCATGTTGCATTGTGGTCCGGGCTGACCACCACGATGCAGCCAAGCCCGCCCACCAGAAACTTTGCCGCCAGCTCCGCGCGCGCGCAGTCATGGCCGAGTGTCATGACCAAGAAAGACGCTGGCGCTTCGGCGCGCGTGTGGCTAGAGCAAAGAAGAGAAGAACGAAGTCAGAATAAGAACAGGTGGCCCAGGATCAGGTGTTGTCTCTTGTTCTCTGTCTCGCTCATCACAATATATATATATATATATATATATATATATATATATATATATATATATATATATATATATATATTGCAACGAGCAAGGTTGCGTAAAAACACAGGTTATTATTCCAGAAACGTTAGCCGCAACAAGCTGGTACAGGCAGGAACCCGGCAAGCACGAGCCACACACGGACGTCAACGTCTTCTTTCACGCTGGCACAGAGCTGGCGCCACTATGCTTCGGTACAATTACTCCCCGCGCAGAAAGGAGCCAACCTGGCGACCTAGGGAAAGGACACGACGAGGGGGTCATAGCACGGTTTGAGGCGTGATACGTGTACTGTTTCACGCCCACGGCAGCGTTGGTCCGAAGGTGGATCAATGGGCTCAACTTCATAGTTGACAGGAGGTGTTTGCCGCACCACACGGTAGGGGCCATGGTATTTCGACGAAAGCTTCGGGGAAAGACCGGGAGGGGTAGACGGGACCCAGAGCCAAACCAGCATTCCTGGGTTATAGTGTACAGTAGACGCAAAGGAATCGTGGTCAGTTTTCTGGCGCCATTGGTCTTGTGCGGTAAATGAGCGAGCGAGTTGACGACACTCTTCGGCATAAGCAGCTGCTTCGGAAACAGGTGTCGCTTCGGAAACATCAGGCCTGTAAGGGAGAATGGTGTCCATGGAGCATGATGGCTCACGTCCGTACAGGAGGAAGAAAGGAGAAAAGCCAGTGGTTGTTTGTGGCGCAGAGTTGTACGCGTACGTGACAAAAGGGAGCACTTGGTCCCAATTAGTGTGGTCGTCAGAGGCGTACATGGCAAGCATATCTCCAAGGGTACGGTTAAAGCGTTCCGTCATGCCATTGGTTTCAGGATGGTATGCCGAGGATTTCCGATGGACAGTGCGACATACCTTGAGTAGCTCGTCGACGGCGTTCGAGAGAAACACGCGTCCACGGTCACTCAGTAATTCACGAGGTACACCGTGTCGCGAAATGAGATGGTGAAGAAGAAAGGACGCAACGTCTTTCGCAGTGGTAGCAGGCAGCGCAGATGTTTCAGCGTAGCGTGTCAAATGATCCACGGCGACGATAATCCACCGGTTGCCTCGAAGAGAGTTGGGTAGAGGACCATAAATATCAATTCCGACGCGGTCGAATGGTCTCGCTGGGCAGGTTAAGGGTTGTAAAGGGCCAGCAGTGCTGTGAGAAGGCGTCTTGCGTCGTTGACACGTGGTGCATGACCGAACGTACTGGCGAACGTGCCGATACATGCCGCGCCAGTAGTATCTTAGACGAAGGCGAGAGTAAGTCTTAAATACTCCAGCGTGGCCACACTGGGGGTCATCGTGAAAGGCAGCGCAGATGTCCGAACGCAAATGACGAGGGATGACAAGGAGCCATCTACGGCCGTCCGTCACGTAATTGCGGCGATACAACAAGCCTTCACGGACAGCAAAGTGTCTTGCTTGACGAGAGAGGGAGCGTGAAGTCGTTTCTGACGAACTGCGAGGGAGGACGTCGAGCAAAGAATTGATCCAGGGATCCTTGCGCTGTTCGGATGGCATGTCAGTGATGCTCAAAGATGACGAATCGCAAATGGCAGTTGATAAGCAGGCAAGGTCAGGAGGCAGTGGAGAACGGGATAGTGCATCGGCGTCTGAATGTCTGCGTCCTGAGCGATAAACAACACGGATATCGTATTCCTGAAGGCGTAAAGCCCAACGAGCGAGGCGGCCAGTAGGATCTTTCATGGACGCTAACCAGCATAAGGCATGGTGATCTGTGACAACATCAAACTGGCGTCCGTAAAGGTAGGTGCGAAATTTTCCTATAGCCCAAATGATAGCCAAGCACTCCTTTTCCGTGACGGAATAGTTGGACTCTGCCTTCGTTAGTGTACGGCTGGCATAGGCGACAACGTACTCGTCGCAGCCGTCCTTGCGTTGAGCGAGAATGGCACCGAGGCCGACACCGCTTGCATCCGTGTGAATTTCAGTGGGTGCCTTGGGATCGAAGTGGCGGAGAACTGGCGGCGACGTGAGTAGCCGGCGTAGCGCCGTGAATGCCTCATCGCAGTGGGAATTCCAGCCAGAGAGGTCCGCGCTACGGGAGAGAAGCTGAGTCAGAGGGGCAATTATAGAGGCAAAATTGCGAATGAAACGCCGAAAATAGGAACACAAGCCTACGAAACTACGAAGCTCCTTTAGGGTAGTAGGCTTGGGGTACTCGGCAACGGCACGCAGTTTGGCAGGGTCTGGCGATATTCCTTCTTTTGAAACGACGTGGCCGAGAATTATGAGTTTGCGGGCGCCAAAACGACATTTCTTGAAGTTAAGTTGCAACCCGGCTGCCGTAAGGCACTGGAGAACTTGTTCCAGACGGGAAAGATGAGTTTCGAAATTCGCCGAGAATACAACTATGTCGTCTAAATAGCAAAGACAGATGTGCCATTTAAGTCCCCTGAGGACACTGTCCATCATTCTTTCAAAAGTCGCAGGCGCATTGCAAAGACCGAAGGGCATTACATTAAATTCATATAAGCCGTCAGGGGTCACAAACGCCGTTTTTGGACGGTCTGGTTCAGCCATTGGCACTTGCCAATATCCAGAGCGCAGATCCAGTGAAGAGAAAAACTCCGCACCTTGAAGGCAATCCAAGGCGTCATCAATGCGTGGTAGGGGATAAACATCCTTGCGTGTGATGTTGTTTAGTCGACGATAATCCACGCAAAACCTGATGGAGCCATCCTTTTTTCGCACGAGGACCACTGGCGAAGCCCAAGGACTGTGTGAGTGCTGAATAACACCACGTTGCAGCATCTCGTCGACGTGTTGAGTGATGACGTCACGCTCAGCCTGCGAGACGCGGTAGGGGCGCTGACGAAGTGAAGTATGATGACCGGTGTCGATATGGTGAGCGACAACTGACGTGCGTCCCAAGGGAGGTTGTCCGTGGTCGAAGGAGGCGCGGAAACGGTCAAGTAGTTGAATGAGCTGATTGCGCTGGTCTTGCGTAAGGCCGGTGTCTACGCTGCGCAACAGAACGTCTTCGTCAGGTAGTGAGGGCGCGGTGCCAGCTGTGACAGCATCCACGGACATCGGTGTCGTATCAGAACGGGCATCGAAAGGAAAGATGTCATCATAAGTGTCAAGACTCCCAATGCATTCGCCATGCAATAAGGTAGCGGGACAAGGGAACGGATTGCACACGTACACGACACTGGAGCCATCGGCAAGTGTTATGACGGCAAACGGGACGACAAGGTTCCGGCGACGAGCGCATTCTTGTGACGGCATAAATAGGGCAGTTGAATCGGAAACGGAGTTGCACAAAAGAGATACCGCGGCGACCGAAAAAGCAGAAATGACGACGTCAGCGGCGACGATCACATTTTTGGGTGAGCGAGGGAGATCTATGAATGTCGTGCTGAATGGAAACAAAACGAGTTGAGCCCGAGCGCAGTCAACAACCGCATGATTAGCGGAAAGAAAGTTCCATCCCAGGATGATTTCATGAGACGCATGCGGAAGGACGACAAATTCAACTATGTAAAGCACTCCTTGAATCACAACACGAGCAGTGCATGTGGCAGAAGGTTGGACGTGTTGCGAACTCGCTGTGCGTAAAGAAATTTCAACCAGTGTAGTCGTCACTTTGTTCAGTTTGCGGCATAACACTTCACTGATTATACAAATAGCGGCACCTGTGTCGACAAGAGCAGTTGTGGCGAAACCGTCCACAAACACGGCAATCTCGCTAGGGGGCGAAAGATGAGGCCTTGGAAATTTCGTCGGTGGCGCAGCTCTTGCCTCAGGAACTGCGACTGTTAGTTTTCCTCCTGGGCGTGGTTGGAACGGCGAAGCATGGGGAAAGGAGACCGAAGACGGGGTGAAGGAGATCGACGTCGGCTGAAGTCTGGTCGACGTGAGCGGGGGTCATGTGAATCAGGTGTCACATGCGATTCTGATTGCCGAGGTATGTTGCCGGAATGCTGCACATCATTAAAATAGAATCCACGGCGACGACAGTAGCGTGCGACATGTCCTGGAATACCACAGTTGTAGCAGACGGGCCGGTTATCGGGAGTACGCCAAGAGTTTACAGGTGCTCGAGGTGGTGGAAAGGGCCGATTTACCGGATAAACTGAAACTGGTGACCTGTAGTAGTTAGTGGCTGGACTGTATGAAGGGAGCGGCGGTTGGGCAGGAGGTCGGCGGACGGCTTCTGCATAAGTCAGCGGTGCAGCCACTGATATTGGGGATGCGGGCGAAGGGAGAGCCTCGGCAACTTGCGTCTGAATAGCACGGCGAAGTGAGTGGTCCAGTGTTGTGGGGGTCTCGTTGATGATGGCGACAAGAGAGAGCTGTCGAGCAACTTCTTCCCGGATGTACTGTTGAATTTGAGGCATTAACACGCTGTAGTCGGGGCCACTGCTTTTGCACTCCAAGGTCGAAATATCAGCTGTTTGCGTATTAGCGCGACGTGTAGAATCTCGTTGCTTGCGCAGCTCATCGAAACTTTGACATAACTGAATCACGGCCGTGACGGTCTGTGGGTCTTTGGCCACAAGCATATGAAAAGCGTCGTCATCAATGCCTTTCATTATATTCTTAATTCTTTCAGCCTCCGTCATCCTGGAATCAACTCGCCTACAGAGGCTGATCACATCCTCAATGTAGCTCGTGAAGCTCTCACCATTTCTCTGAAATCGTCCCCGCAGTCTCAGTTCAGCACGAAGCTTACGCATGGCTGGACGACCGAAAAACGAGGTGACGGCCTCTTTGAAAACCGACCAGGTGGGGATGTCGGCTTGGTGGTTGGTGAACCATAGGTTGGCCAAATCCGTCAAGTAGAAGATGACGTGAGTCAGCTTCGCAGGGTCATCCCACTTGTTAATCGCGCTGGCATGCTCGTACTCTGCCAGCCAGTCCTCGACATCTTGATCTTCAGTGCCGTTGTATACTGGTGGGTCACGCAGACGAAGTACACCAGAACACATGACAGGTGGCAGCGTGGAAGAGCCTTGTGGGGGATCGACGCGCTCGGTCATCACGGACTGAGATGGTAGCTTACGGCTGCGGAGCTCCAGGACGTTACCCAGCACGTTTCGACCAAATGCAACGAGCAAGGTTGCGTAAAAACACAGGTTATTATTCCAGAAACGTTAGCCGCAACAAGCTGGTACAGGCAGGAACCCGGCAAGCACGAGCCACACACGGACGTCAACGTCTTCTTTCACGCTGGCACAGAGCTGGCGCCACTATGCTTCGGTAGAATATATATATATATATATATATATATATATATGTATATATATATATATATATATATATATATATATACATATATATATATATATATATATATATATATATATATATATATATATATATATATATATATATATATATATATATATACGGACGACTCAGTTAGGCTTGTTCCCCCACTCGCGAAAAAGTTGGTACGCCACTGGGCCCCCGTCAGTTAGGCTAATCTATGAAAGCGATAGATTTACTGACCTAGTCGAGCAAGTTTCGCCGTGTATCTTCGCTTGGCCTTGTAGCAAGGAACGCATACCACTTGAGCCTGTCACCGCCGTTGCTCCGACTACTGCAAGGATGACAAACGCCGCCTCACCGGAGCTGTCCAAGTGATTTACCACGTGACTCACCGCTCCCTACCGCGCCGAGTCAGCGAGCGAGTGTTTCAGTTCAGCCGTTGTGCCACGGGCGCCTGATGGAAGTCGGGAGCGAGTGCGCTTGTCGATCTGGGCCGAACTCGTCTGCGTGGTCCCAGTAGCGGAAGCAACAGGTTGAGTCAGACCATCCTAAACGGATGCCACTCGGCTTGCTGAGGTGTTGAAGCGGAGCGTTTGCATTAGCGTGCAAAGTTGTAGGCTGGAACGACTGATTAACGGGAACATTGGCGAGATGAAATGTCGGAAGAAGAATGCAGCCCCGCGACAGCGACAAGCTTCAGGGTTGGCAATGAACGCCTCGCGTACAATTTCAGCGGCGGCTTCAGAAATTGACTAACCCCCGTATTCTAGAATGTCCCTTCACTCAATGCTTCACCTTCACTTGAGAAAGCCGATGCGAGAGTCGTCTCTAGGCACGGCAAGTCACGGCATGTCAGCAATAATCTGCTGCGATTATTGAGTAGCGCAGCATCATTTTCAGCCGAGCAGCGGCGCAGTGCTCAACTCTGTCAAGTGAAGGGTGAAAGTCGAGTCGAAGAGCGTATCTGAATACAGGGGTAAACAATGATACTACATGCTCGCAATACGGCACGGTCAAAGAGCCATATTGATCGGCTGGCACTGTCTTCTTCGACTACGGGGGAAAAAAAGCATAATCGAGTGAAGCAAGCTTTTTTTTTTTTTTGCCTAACCGCGCCTAGCTGAGCTAAGCCCAGGCCCCGCAAACTCAGAGCTAGTTTCGGCGTCAGGTAATATATGCGCTCATGTTAATACATGTGTTTGGCGCTTGCCTCCGCTCTCCTTTGCCACTTGCTTAGTGGTATCAAATGTTCGATCACGCTCGGTTAGCGTGCCAAGTATGAACACAGAAAAGATAAGACATTTGATGCGGCGTGCAGTGAACGAAAGCTGCAGTAGGCTTGCAGTGGTGACAGATCAACCGTGCATTACACGAATCATACAAAGAATGCCTAAATTGGGGCACCGCATAAACTGCTCTGCTCTGCACTGTGTTAAAACTGGTATTTTCAGTTCCGTGAAGGTCTTGAGAGAGAGAGAGAGAGAGAAATAAATAAAAGGAAGAGACAGGGAGATTAACCTAGACGAACTGGTTTGCTACACTGTACGGGGGTGGGGAAAAGAGTCGGAAAGAGGGTTGATATAGAGAGATATAAAATAAATTAGAAAAAAACACGCGCACACATTCAGGGAGTTCCGATCACAGTCGTTTGGACAGGCCGGTTGAACGCAAGAGGCGCAGGAGCGCCTTCACAGCCTTCTTCTGCGACACAAAGTTTTGTCGGCAGCGCAGGATTCTTTCTTCCGAAAGAGGCTGGTTGTCTAGTTCATTTAGTGCATTGCAGAGTGACTGTCCCTGCGAGCTGTATTGTGGGAATTCACAGAGAATGTGCCAAGTTGTTTCATCACTGCCACAATGGTCACATGCAGCAGTGTCAGCCATTTCTATGCGGAACGCGTACGCATTGGTAAATGCGACGCCCAACCATAATCTGCACAGTATAGTAGCGTCTCGTCGGTGTAATTCCGGAGTAATTCGAAGACTGAGAGCTGGGTCTCAAGTACCTAACCGTGCATGGATGAAATGGAACTCATTCCAATGTGACGTGGTGCGCTTGCGAGCAAGCATGCGGAGTTTCCGTGCAGCGTCAGTTCTGGAAAGCGGAATTCATATTTCATCGCTTTCAGTATGGGCAGAACGGGCAGCTTGATCGGCCCGTTCATTGCCAATTATTCCACAATGACTTCAAAGCCATTGAAAGGCTATTTCATGTCCTTTCTCAATGAATTGGTGGGGCTTTTCTGCAATCTCAAATACCAGCTGTTCGTACGGGCCGTGGCGTAAAGGTGATAGAAGGGATTGCAGTGCCGCCTTTGAGTCACTAAATATTGTCCATTTTTGGGGCTGTAGATCGCTGATGAATCGCAATGCGGCAAGAAGAGCTGTGAGCTCTGCTCCAGTAGATGTCGTAAGGTGGGAGGTCTTGAATTTTCTTGTGGTGTCTTTTATCAGTATTACAAATGATGCCGTTCAACTCTTCTGTAAAACAGAGCCGTCGGTGTATACGTGTATACAGCCTTGATACGTCTCGTATAACAAGAGCAGAGCAAGCTGTCTAAGTCTTCAAGTTTTCTTAGTGACAACGGGTGTGGGCAAGTATTTAGGTTCGTTATTTTTGAGCAAGTATTCATTTTGAATGAGTGCATGGGTGAACTCCGTCCTCTGTAAGCCTGACTGGAGTGACAAAAGCGCAGTGCCGCTAGAGTACTTTGTTATGAGGGGAGCCTACCTGCTGCTCGTAAATAGTTTCGTGAAAGGCTTTAATGCGTGTTGACTCGGGTTAAAGCGTGTCGATCCTTTACTGCTAGAATGTAGTCAAAACGATGTGACGCAAATATAGCCTTCTTCCTCTCCATGAAAGCCCCACTGAGGTGGTCTAGTGGCTAAGGTACTCGGCTGCTGACCCACACGTCGTGGGATCGAATCCCGGCTGGGGTGGCTGCATTTTCGATGGGGGCGAAAATTCTGTAGGCCCGTGTGCTCAAATTTTGGTGCACGTTAAATACCCCAGGTCGTAGTAATTTCCGGAAACCTCCACTACGGTGTCTATCATAATCATATGGTGGTTTTGTCACGTTAAACCCCACATATCAATCATTATCATCTTAATAGAAATGCGTATAGCCAGTGAGAAACTTTGTAGGCCTTTCCTTCTAAGACTGTAAATGAATTATGTTTGATGGACACACTGAAGCTTCGAGAAATAGTTGAACAGGGTATGCCCCTTAAGCCAACGTTTTGAAAAGTGGGTATTTTTTCCTCAAGGCAATGCCTTGACGAAAGCAAGTCCACTTGTTGAAACGATCTCCAGTGGCATTCACTGTTCAACGGTTTCTCATCGTTTCACGCCCTTATTAACGCGATAGCGTTAGAGAGCTCGTGTCGCAGAAATTCCGCAGTCAGTGTCGGAACCGTTGGTTGTGAGCGAAAAGTCTTTCGTGAGCGAAATGACGATAAAAAAGCAACTAAAATAAAAAGTAAAATCTTCCGTCCCACTGAGAATCGAATCCGTTCCGTTCACGTGGCAAGCAGATGTCCTACCACAAAGCCATGATTCATTTGCACCTGCTTCGGGAAAAATACTACATAAGTGCCATGTAGTGGAAGGAGTCTCCTTAACGCTTTAGTTCGACATGTGTCACGACGAAAACAAGCTCATTCGGCGATTTGTGCGTGCATTTAGGAGGCCATCAAACTACGTCAAAAAAGGCCAGGATAGTGTAGCCATCGCCGCTTAAAGCACACACGAACTTTCAAACAGCTATAAAAATTGACAACTATGTCCATCTAGCGGGAAACATATCGTGTCTTTCCAGAGGCGTTGATCGAGCAAACAGCAAACGCTAGATGATGTACTACCATCTGCGAGGCATTGTGAGACTCTTCAAGGCACTGAGATGGCAAGCGCGTGGCGTGTATCTCGGAGGCCATGCGACTCTTGCTTAAGATCAAAAACCTGTGTGTACCATTCGCGCACGCACGCTGGTGCAATCTACTCTCTCTCTCTCTCTCTCTCTCTCTCTCTCTCTCTCTCTCTGTGTGTGTGTGTGTGTGTGCGTGCGTGTGTGTGTGCGTGCAAGCGTGTGTGTCTGTGTGTCTGTGTGTGTGTGTGTGTGTGTGTGTGTGTATGTGTGTGCGTGCGCGCGCGCGCGTGCGCGACAGAACATATTAAGTGTGCTCTTAGCGGTTGAAGGGCACCAGGGGCCAGATTTCTTTATCGCGTTCTGCTCCTAAAGGTGAAGGCTAAGGGTTAAAAAAACAACAAAATGAAATGTTTGCTGTCCCAAAACGTGATTCAATCAAGTACGACTTGACACACTTGTGAATGTTAGCCATTTTCGCAAGGGTTCGCATATTCTTGGACCATCGTTTGCTCATTATGTGCATTATTAAGCTGTGATATTAAGCTAATTTTGCAGTATAACTCTTCAAAGTACGTGCATGTGTGTTTAAGTACGACACGTGTGATAAAAAGAGTCCGATTTTGCGCGTGTTGATAGAGTTTTGTCTTATTGAAAAATTGTTGAGCTTTTGTTTGTTCACTTGACAACATGCGGACAACATTTAAAAAGTGGTTAACAAATTTAACGAAGGGTAACGTTGCGCAAGCGGCCAGAGGACGTGCTAGATGGCACAAACACATACCGCTTGCATGCGAACGGGCAAAAGAGAGCTTTCGCGGTAGCTTCATAGAATGACATAAAAATGACAAGAGTGGTCACTCGGGCCAAAAAGTGGTTGAGCTACGCAGCTTTACCCAAGCCGTAAGATGGCAGCACTTCACTCATTGCTTCATTCACTCATTGCTTCAAAGAAACACGCGTACTAGTTATTTACTACAGTACCTTTTCTAGTGCATTATACGTCTACGTGTTCTTTCGTATGTGATAGTGACCTGAATCCGCCTTTATCTTCTGTGATTGTGGGGTGCGATAACGTCCGCCTGGGAACAGGCATGCATCGGACGCGAGAGAAGTGCACATGACATCGAAGCGACGGCAACGTTGTCACACTCCGTGTTCATGAGCATTTGCGGCAATGAAGAAGTATGGGCAGCAGCAGGGATGTGCCATAAAAGATGTGCGATAACGTGCATGGCGTGCATTGTGGTCTTCGCTTGTTTCGGCTGCCTCTCACCTTGGCTGCTGGTAGGTACGAATGCCGTCAATACTATGTTAAGTGCGTGTTGCATTTGTCGTTGAATCCTTATTCTAACATTTCTGGCATAGTTCTGTTCAGCGCAAAGATCTCTTTTGTGGTGTTCACTTCACGTGCTGTTTTCGTGGATTGCTTCTCGCGAAAGAAAACTGTCAGAAATGCTTCGCAGCACGTTTGCCAGAAAATTTTCTCTTGGCTCCAGGAATTGAGTCCCCGCTCGCGTTGTTAGGTTTTCGTTGAGCCGCTACATGTATTTGAATTCACTGCATGAGTGAGACTGTGAAAGGTGCAGCTATGCTCAGTATCGTTGTCTGTGCCGTTCCCAAACAGCTTGAAGTGCTAACGATCGCAACACGAAAGAATTGGCGAATCTAGAAAAATATTTGCTAGCTAAACATAGGAGGTAACTTTAAGTAAACACTCCTGCCTCGTTAACGGCTTGCATGACTTCTAGAATTGCTTTGTTTTTCCTGCTACAATTGCTTGCGGCTGTTTTTCGCGAAAGAGCGGTGTAAAGTGGGCAGGAGAAAATTACTTCAAAGGTGGAAAGAAAAACGTAGCCAACATCTTTCTTTTCTTTTTTTTAATCATGCCAGATTCTAGTGCTGAGGCGCCTACTGCCGTGTCGCCTTGTGCACTATATGTGTAGTTGTATGCGTTATTTGCAGCTTTATTCTGCAGCAGTTCTTTTTATATTGTTGCCTGTAGGTTTATTTCTTGTATGTAATTTATAATCACGATATGGGAGCTGTTTCTCCGTGTCTCGTAGTGCAATTAGCCCTTCTTTCTGCCTACGTTTATCAGACATTAACAAACAGGCATGTGTTCACGAAGAATATCACTTGAAAAATAAAGTTTTCGTTCCTCCAATGATTCTCATGTTTTAATTAAATTGTCCTCTCTTGGCGTTTTATATTATACTCTATGGTGAGCCTCCACCCAACTTTTCTCATACTTTCCCACTATTTCCTCCCCTTATCTGTGACGTCATAAATAAATGTTTTGTTTGGAAATTATGTCTAGTAAAATACCCGGCAGGGGCCACCAGTGGTGGAAGCGGCGCTGCTGCAGCGAATCGTCATGCAAGATTGCTTCCCATAAAGGTATAGTGAGTTTCCGCCTCCTGCTAAGCCGTAGCCAATTTTTCACTTCGGGCTATATGACTATGAGTAGAAATCTTGAACTATTTTGGGAAATATAAAAGAAACCATTTATTTACATCAATATAATTGGACTGGAATAAAAAAATTGGATTCACTCGGCAGTGAATCCGTCTTAATAGCTTTTCGAAACAATAGTTCTCAAACTATTTCCATAATTTCTTCGTATCATTCAAGCTGCTCAGTCCAGTAGAGGGAGGGCACTCGGGCCCAATGTGGTTCAATGCTATTGTGCAGTGCACCAGAAAAGATCTCGGTGAGCTCAAAAAACTTGTTTTATGTATTCATCGTATCACGAATAGTTCACAGTGAATTCCAAGGTACACGCCTGGTGCATGGTTTATGGCACATGGTTGTTGCATTGAAGTGCATGATACGACCACACATGACCAGGAATATCGCTTCATTACAAAAACATTTCGGCAGATACCACTCATTGTGGGAATTGAGTTCAGGCGAAGGAGTTAGTGAGTAGCTGCTTGGGCCACACTTAGAACCAAGTCCTGTTCGATTTATCAGTGCCTTTGTGCGATTTCTGTAATGTGCTTATTACCTCGGGTGCTTCTTTTGATTTATTATGTAACTGTAAAACTTATACCTATACCGCTTGCACAAGCCCCGCCCATATGTCTGGGAAACCTTCCAGTTTAATTCAGCCTTCCAATAAGCTTCAGCGTGCAGACGCGAACAGTTATCTTATTTATGACTTCACGCGGCCACCAGGAAGAGGGTTCAAATGTTCCATGCCACAATTATAAATGATGACATGCCTTACAACAGATAAGTTTACTCGATGGGCGATCACTGTCCTTGCCGCTACCACTGCACAGCGTTAATCTCTTCTATCTAAATTTTCATTTTGCATAGGTTCTCCCAAACAAAGAGTTATGTATTTCTGAGTTCTGCTGCAGCCTCCATTACCGTTACGGCCACGTGACAATATTGTGCGCTTTTCAGGTACTACACTGGCATCTGAAGGGTCACTTATTGTCTGACCTAACACAGGCGTTAGCGTTACAACGCTGATGCAACTTCCATTGGAATGAAGTGTAGCACCCGCAGGATTCCCAAGACCTTTACGATGGTTCAGTGACGTCACCTCTTGTGTCCGTGCAGGCGCTGCATTCCCGTATTCCGTAGCGTTGCACTCGCTTCAACTGGCGTTTTAGAAGACCATGATGGCTGCAAAATACGCTCATGTCTTTGAGGAGCTTTCTCGGGCACAAGTGAAGCATTTTGCACGTAGTTTTGCTTTCTTAAGAAGAAACATCTTGTGACACCAGATAAGCCTTCAACCTGCAATGTGCAAAAGAAAAACGATTACGAAGCAGCTGTTACAAATGCGTTACACATGACACACACTACGCGTAGACATGTAACGTATGAGCGATGTTTGGTAGAGGCAGAGAAGGAAGAAGTGACAGTAGAATAAACTTGGCGTATAAGCAGGACCACGTCTCCCATTCATCATAGCGTCACACGAGTGGACGGTATGGAGAACTGCCTGCCCCTTCATCAGTCACTTATCATCGACGCAGTTCTCCACAAGCCGCCCTGGCCATACATCGACTAGGTAATGATCTACTAGCCGCACACAGCGACCAGCACTATGATAGAACCATCGGCTGACCTTGAAATCCCCAAGTACACCGGATAAGCAGACGACGGACCCGTACAGGACTGGTTCAACCTATTCGAGCTCCATGCCACCGCTGCATCCGGGTCGGAACGGGAGATGATCACCAACTTCAGTGACTACATCTCCGGTGAGGCATTTAAGTTTTACCTCACCCACATATTTGAAAACGACGAGTCGTGGCGAAAAATCAAAGAAGAAATGATCATTCGATCCAAACATTACGATGAAAATTTGCTTACAACCAGCGTTCTGAAGGCAATTAATCCCAGTTGTCACAACCACCAGCAGCCTTCAAGCACTGAAACACCCAAATTGAATCGGTCATTCCCATTTCGACATGACCAATTCAAACGTCCGCTCACTGAAAGACATCAAGATCTGTTTCCACGAAGAGTTAATCTTCCACCATGTTTTGCTCCAGCACGAAAATCGACCTTTACATCATTACTTCACCACATGACTCGTGTTACCGAACCATTCAGTGCACTGTACTTCCCGCCTCGTACACTTGGCCCACCACCTGGTTTTACGTCACTTGGCTCTTCAGTTACTCACAACGCCCACCTCACGCCTCACACGCTCGCTACGGCTGCTATAGAGCTGAGGAACTACGAAGATACTCAGCCAAGCCCAGGGCTTACCGTCCACATTCATGCACCAAAACAGCCAAGCTCCAAAGTTGCGCAGACAGAGAGACATATTCAAGCAAAATCCGACTAAAGTAAGCGTTTGTCGGTATCGCCGTCGAGTTCCCTGTCATCCGAGAATCCAACCAACACTAGGCTCGGAAGGATCAACTCTCAAGCACTACCCTGGGCCAGAAGCGTCTATTAAGAATGGCGTTGCAATAGCCTCCAAAGACCTCCCTGTCGATTCTAGTGCACCACCTTCATTTTCTTTCGAGAATCACGACGACCCAACGACTACCAACTATTTACTGGTCACATCAACTATCAAAGAATAGCAGGCTCATGTTACTTAAGGAGTGCCACCTCGTCAGATTCCGCAAGATCAGCAGTGTCATCAAGAACTCAAATAACTCCGGAAAGTACGGCAGTTACATCAAGCACAAAGACGAACTGAAATGAGATCACAAGCAGGTTCGCAGCTTAAGGATGGTCGTCAGGAACGAAACCAACTAAAGGAAAGAGTCAACATCTGAGCCATATTCGTTGAAGGAAACGTCAAGGAAGTCTTCTGTACCAGATATCAAAGCATCATGTACAATTCTACCGACAGAGATACCACCACAAAAAACCACAAAACAGACTGAACGATACCATTTGCAAAATGCGGGAACACAGACATCGTATCATCAACATCAGGTCTCGCAAACGCAAGCTGAAAATAATACTTATGTCTCAGCCACGACACAGAATACAGTACCCATGACCGAAAATTCGGCGTCTACGACGTCCGACCTTCAAATACTGCAAGGACGTCCAACCTCGTTCGTTCTTCGCAGTTGCTGAAGCCGTGTTATGGTCAGTGCAGTTGTGCAGGACGTGGTTATCTCCTCTAGAATGCCACATTCAGCCTCGCCCACCAGAACTCTTGCGTTAACCAGACTGCTGAACTCTCCCCTGAAGTTTTTGAAAGTTTACGGAACTCCCCTGGAACATAAAACATATTGTGAATTTTGACATTTGTGAGTTTTCAACCTCTCCTTGTTTACTTTTTCTTTTCGTAATCCATGCCTTTTTTCGGGGGTAGGGGGAATCATGTGACGTAAGAAGTGATGATTAGTAGAGGCTGAGAAGGAAGAAGTGACAGTGAAATAAACATGGCGTATGAGCCGGGCCACGTCTCCCATTCATCATAGAGATATAATCTGCGAATAGTTGTTCCATCCTAATTATTTAACTGCGCTGTACGCACAAATTCATTCAAAAAAGAAAGAAAAGAAAAACGCCACCATCATATGCGTGAAACCATCCTCGGACGCAGGTTTCTACATCTGCAATAAAAGGAAATTAAATTTTTGTCTTTGACTACCTATTTCTGGCATCGCATCATGAGATTGCCATTTTATTGTCGAAATCACTTGCTACATAACCCGCTTGACAGTGGAGGTTGTTGCACACAACAACCATGCAAAAAACAAAACACAGCTACCAAGCAAGGCGTAGTCAATGGCAGTAAAAGCAAAGTAGAAGCTATTTTAACTATACTGTAGAAAGGATGTTCTTCTTAGCATTGTTTATTTAAAAATTCACCCCATTTCTCAGTGAATATTTACGAGAAATGGCTGCTCTTTCATTGTTGTGTTGAAGTATTCTCATTATGTATGTGAAAAGTATTCTTTTTCGACAATTACAGCTTTTGCAGCTATGAGCGAAGATTCACCTGACCGACAAAGGAATGTTATGAGTATTTACTATCGAATGCACTATTGGCGTCAAATCTTTGCGTGGGATAGCTCGGAGCCAAGCTCTTTCTTAGTGCGTCGGGCAGAAAAATAAGTGTGGCTGACGGTCACTTGGCGTGACGTAGCACGCGGGGAAAGGAAAGTGTGAAGAGGCCTCAAGAATTTTTAAAGTGTATTGATTGCGAGCAGTGTTGGGCTGCGCATTGCCACGAATACGAACAACGCTGGACCTGTTTAATATCGGAGATTAATATGTAAGCACTGCTGTGCTACAACAATATGACGAACTATGAGAAGCAGTGCTATGTGTTTGTCTTGTTTAAGCTTTGCAAAACGTGTGATAAAGTGTTCAATTCCCATTCTTGCTGTCCTGGGTTTGCATAAATTGTGTGTAATCTGTGGCAAACACTCGCATAACATGGACCTGTATGCGTCTATGCGCCAGGCGTGACGACTGCAAAATGTTTCATGACATCTAAGACAGGAATGCTATGTTATTGCGTAATGATCTGCCAGTCAAGTTCATCATGAACTCATACCCTCATATGCCGCTTTTAGTGTTTACCGAGTTAAGCTGGTGACCACGAGAGCAGGTAGGCGTAGGCGGCTTGATAAACAGACATATGGGAAAAAAATGTGCATTTGATTCTCAAAGCAATGCAGCACTCTTCCAAAATCGCGAGCATTGCCTAAATTATGCAAAATAGTACATAAAGCTCTCCCCACGTAAAGATATCGGAGCACTGATTATTTTTTCTCTCATTTCCAAAAGCTTGATCAATATGTATCGTGTTTTCAGTCATGCCACGTGTCGCATGCCTTTCGGTTAACAGAGGCCCACTTCATCAGTTTAAAAGCCTAACCAGCTTTCTCGTGCTCTAACTCCTTGCGAAACTCAACTCTTCTTATCGCTGTGTGCCACTGGAACAAGTTACGAAATCTAAATTGCATCATTTTATTGAGCAAACGATTACGTGTATTCGGGTACATCCTTTATTAGAACATACCATGACAGACAACTTAATTTTGTATGAGCACTTCAATTGGGCGGTAACTACTGTAGAAGGCCTACAGTTTTGTCACGAGAAGGGTAGTGCTACCGCACGTTTGGACAGGCACGTTGTACACTTAATAATAAGCTCTCTAGGAATAATTTTTACAGGTTGGCGTAAAGACGCTCGTTTATAACGTAGCGGGTCGCGTGAAATGTTTTATTACTCTTGGCAGAAATGTATGAGCAATTTGGGGGGGATGCAGTGAAATGGTGCAAATTCACGTCAACAAATCAACTTTTGGTAATGCGAATGCGTCGACGATGACGAAGAGCGGCGAACACCACGATCAGAGTGAAAATATAAATGCCCAGGCAGTTGTATTTGAGTTCGCTGCATTAATTTGCGAACAATAAGTGTGTGCTTGTGTAAAAAAAAACAATACAATGGGCTTAAGAATATTGTTCGAATCAAATAGGCGCGTTTGCACGCTGTCTGCATTTTTGCACAAAGCTGGAAGTTTCCTGTAGAATGCCCTTCGTGTAATCTAGCTCGTTGAAACTCTTGGAACTCGCATACCCCATTTATATTTCAGACACGAGGCACCACCTACGCAAGGGCGAAAAAAAATGGACGCCATCATACTAAGACTTGAGCGAGTTGCACCACCGAGGCGAGATCATGGCAAAAACTTAAAAACTCGTTGGAGGACTGTCCGTAAGAGCGACGGTGGATAGTTTCACAATACTTACGCTTTATCGGAGAATCACCCCTCAGATTTTTCGTATAATCTCTTTCCCTATCCCATAGGCACGGCCGTATATTAGTTAGCGTGGTTATGATATGAGACAGTGATGCCCACTTTATTGATTTATTTTTGTTTTTTTTTGTGTCTCATTTGCCTGGCAACAATATGATATACCAGCCTTTGAATACCCAGTGAGTACCTCGGAAAAGCATCAAAAGCCTGCAGTGAGCTAGGTTTTCCCGAATTACACTCGAAGCTTTTTTATTTACCAAAATGCAGTGGCACCGATAGAAAAGAAAATTCCTATCCCATCACATTTGCCTTGCTTCAGGTGGTGTGTGTAGTGTCCCTAATCTTTCTTTCTTCTTCGCTTCGTGATTTATTGATAGGTTTGCGTTTTTTCGTCGTACCTGAACGCTTTCTCTGTATATTAATTTCGAAATAATATTATGTCTTTACTAATGAAAAGCAGCGTAACCACATTTACTATACCATTTTCAACCTCGTGTTACTAAGAGCTTATTCATTCAAATGCCTCGGTAATAATTAATATAGGCGGCTCGTTTTAACTAACTCGCAATATGTCATTGTACGTACGCGTAAGTGGTCGAGACAGGCGGACGAGATACGAGAATGCACAGGAAAGTAAGTACGCTTAAAGGAACAGTGACGCGTTTGTCATTCTTTTATTTTTTTTTTCTATGTGCGTTGGTGCTATTGAAAGGGGAAGCTTTGGTGTGAAGTTTTGTTGGTGCTGTTACAAGGGGAAGTTTCTGGGAAGTTCCAGTGTTACTAAAAGAAAGGCTGCGGTGTGCAGCTTCGTTGCTGCTATTACAAGGGAAAGTTTCGGGGACGCTCCGGTGTTACTAAAGGAAATGCTGCAGTGTGAAGCTTTGTTCGTGCTATTACAAGGGGAAGTTTCGGGGAAGCTCCGGTGTTACTAAAGGAAAGGTTGCGGTGTGAAGCTTCGTTGGTGCTGTTACAAACGAAAGCTTCGGGGATGCTCCGGTGCTACTAAAAGGGAAGCCTTGGTGTGAAGCTTCGTTGGTGCTATTACAAAAGGAAGTTTGGAGGAGCTCCGGTGTTACTAAAAGAAAGGCTGTGGTGTGAAGCTTTGTTGGTTCTGTCACAAGGAGAAGCTTCGGGGAGGCTCCGGTGTTACTGAAGGGGAAGCATTGAGGTGCAGCTTCGTTCGAGCTTTGACATGGGGGAGGCTTCCATGCTACTACAAAGGGAATCTTCAGTATGAAACTTCGTCGGCGCGGTGACAAGGAGAAGCTTCGGGTAGCTTCGGTGCTATTACAAGGGCAAGCTTCGGGGAAAAACTTCGCTGGTGCTGTTACAAGGGAAAGCTTCAGTGTCATTACAAGGGGAAGCTTCCGTGCTTTATTTTATTTGTCAAAAGCAGAGGAGGTACGAGCACAGTTTATAAGTACAGTAAATGAACACGCCGTGATTGTACCGCTCATGACTGGCATTTTCCAATCAATTCACCTAACCGAAAGTGAGGGAACAAGTGTTGACCAGTGCTAAGAAATGTATTCTTGTGGGAGTTTGTTTTCCTTGCTGCAAATTGTACGAAGACAGGTAAAAACTATGTACGAGTGATCGAAGCGTGTGTACACACGAACAGTCTCAAAAGAAAGTATTTATGGGTACATCACGTGACATGACGATACATCGGCGCCAAAAACGAATCAAGCCTCCATTCTTACTCTCATTCTTCCACCTTATTTTCTTGTGTCGTTATCTTTTTATAACGGCCAAAGGTTCGCGTCCTGACGAAAGTAAATCAATGAGTGCCTGCGAACACATCTACATGTCATTTGTCAAATGACCACACTGTGTGGAAATGTTGCTGTCAGCGATGATATCATTTTTGTGTCGGTATCTTTGTAAGGATTATTCGATCGTGGGATAGAATGTCGCTCAGGATAAACGCTTTTTTACTTCGCACTCGCAGTACCAAACTCTGAGTGAAGAATGCGATACGTCTTCCGCGTAGTATGACTAGCGAAATGTTTTTGTGATATTAGGGCAATTCATGGTCACAAACCAGAAAAGTCTATTGAGTATTAAGGCGATAGCGTTGAAAAGCCCGTTTCACAGAAATTTAAGCGTCCGCATTGTTGGTTATGAGCGAAAAATCATCATCTTACGCATGGCCGAAAAATTGAGAACAATGTAAATATAATAAATATTAAAAAATTCTGGCTCAGAGTGGGCATCTAACCAGGGTCATATGGGTCCGAGCGGAGATCGAACCCGCATTGTTTGCATGGCAAGCGGATGTTCTACCCCACAGCCATGCGTCTGCTTGTGAATGCCGCGAAAAGCACTTCTTCTGCTTGAAAATGCAGTGGAAGCAACTTTCATGCTTTCAAACACATGCATCCTGTATATATGCTTCATAATACAGCATGAAATATTGGAGTACTAATGCGTGGTACAAGCGTACATTGTCATTGGGCGTGTTAACCAGTCATTATCATAATAGCTTCATAGTTTAACTTCGGTCGTCTACAACAAAAGTCACACACGTTACTGTGCCTGCACACTTAATGCCATGTAGCGGGTGCATAGCAGTTTAGAAAAGATTTCATGCACTAAGTGTTTGAAGTACGCACTAGGTACAAGATATTGCTATAGCATTCAACTCTTAAAGGCGCAACTTAAAAGTTTGGCAATCGTTCGTGAAAGCGAATACTGGAACGACGAATATATACGTTGCATGCACCAGTTCCACAGAAAGATTTATTTCGATATTACCGCGAAATACTACTGAAATAGGACAGATAGAACTCGTTTGCTTGCCGTTCTTCATACACATAGCCATAAACTAGCAGCATCACTCCACCTTCTCTCTAAGCGCCTCAAGTCTCAGTCAGTATTTTCTCACCAAAGTAGACACAGAGGCGAAAATTGAGAAACTAAAAAAAAAGCTTCAGTTCATGCTGATTTACTGAGCGCCATCCACCCTGTGACAGCAATGACTGGGTAAAACCGAAATACAAATAGAAAGATACGCATAGAAACGAATATAAAGCAAGTAATAGTACAAGCGCAAAAGGTTGAATAAATCATGGGGCAAAATATACAAACAAAAAATATTACATACACACGTGAGCACAATAAAACATACAGGTAGAGCTCTTTTTTACGTAAGATAAAAACAACAAACTTATATTTTAATAAAAATATGTAAAGTCTTACGTGCCAAAACCCCG
This sequence comes from Rhipicephalus microplus, assembly GCF_043290135.1. Lineage (NCBI taxonomy): Eukaryota > Metazoa > Arthropoda > Arachnida > Ixodida > Ixodidae > Rhipicephalus > Rhipicephalus microplus. Next base: position 256,088,608 of record NC_134700.1, on the reverse strand, counting down.
ATATGTCTATAAGACAAGTGCCCGACAGAAGACATTGCAACAGAAGGTGACGAAAGCTCTGTTGAAATTCCTACGCGACACGGACTTGAACAAGCGGCTGTAACAGCAATGCCACACACCACGAAAGACAAGACTGGACTATAACCGAGTGTGCGCGCGTGTGCTGCCGAATGTGCTGTGTTTCTCACTTCCCTCTCTGCTCTCTATCTTTCATCTCCCCCATCCCTCTGTCATGCGCAGGGTAGCAAACTGGCTGCCTATAGGCTGGTTAACCTCCCTGCCGTTATTTTCCCCCTATTTTCCTTCCTTCCTTCCGTGGTTGAGGGCTTCAGAAATGTTGACCACCACCACCACCACCACCACCACCACCACCACCACCACCACCACCACCACCACCACCACCACCACCACCACCACCACCACCACCACCACCACCACCACCACCACCACCATCATCATCATCATCATCATCATCATCATCATCATCATCATCATCATCATCATCATCATCATCATAATCATCATCATCATCATCATCATCATCAGCCTGACTACGTCCACTGCAGGACAAAGGCCTCTCCCATGTTCCGCCAGTTAACCCGGTCCTGTGCTTGCTGCTGCCAATTTATACCCGCAAACTTCTTAATCTCATCTGCCCACCTAAACTTCTGTCTCCCCCTAACCCGCTTGCCTTCTCTGGGAATCCAGTTAGTTACCCTTAACGACCAGTGGTTATCCTGTCTACGTGCTACATGCCCGGCCTATATCCATTTCTTCTTCTTGATTTCAGCTATGATATCCTTAACCCCCGTTTATTCCCTAATCCACTCTGCTCTCTTCTTGTCTCTTAAGGTTACACCTACCATTTTTCTTTCCATTGCTCGCTGCGTCGTCCTCAATTTAAGCTGAACCCTCTTTGCTAGTCTCCAGGTTTCTGCTCTGTAGCTAAGTACCGGCAAGATACAGCTGTTATATACCTTTCTCTTGAGGGATAGTGGCAATCTACCTGCCATAATTTGAGAGTGCTTGCCAAATGTGCTCCACCCCATTCGTATTCTTCTAGTTACTTCAATCTCGTGGTTCGGCTCCGTGGTTATTACCTGCCCTAAGTAGACATAAACATTTACAACTTGAAGTGCACTATTACCTATCTCGAAGCGCTGCTCTTTTCCGAGGTTGTTGTACATTACTTTCGTTTTCTGCAGATTAATTTTAAGACCCACCTTTCTGCTCTCCTTGTCTAACTCCGTAATCATGGGTTGCAATTGAGTTACTCAGCAATGCAATGTAATCGGCGAAGCGCAGGTTTCTAATGTACTCGCCATTAACTCTTATCCCTAACTGTTCCCATTCTAGGCTTCTGAAAACCTCCTGTAAGCACGCGGTAAATAGCATTGGGGAGATTGTGTCCCCCTGCCTTACACCCTTTTTGATTGGTATTCTGTTGCTTTCTTTATGAAGCACTATGGTAGTTCTTAAACGTGCACTGACATCTCACAGCACACGGGCCTCTGCCACTTTGCCTCCATCGAAATAAGACTGCCGTGGCGGGGATCGAACCCGCGCCCTTCACGTCAGCATCCGAGCACCAGAGCCACTCTTCTACTGAGGCGGCCTTGCACAATGCTATGTTAGGTGTACACTTTGTGAAAAAGGCCTGTAGAAAGCAACACAGAGTTAACAATGTAAACACCTCAAGATAATGTCATTACATTGGTAGTGTTTAATGTGCCGACTTGTATGTTTTGCTGCTTATAAGGATTGTGAATCATTGGTAGCGTGTGCCTGAACCTTTGTGAACCGTCAAGGATGCGCGATAATGGAGTTTTCTAGGGGGGGGGGGGGGGGTTATGTCGACTGAGGTCAATGCTTTGAGTGTTTTCGAGATTTGCAAGAGCCAGAAATGCGTCGATTTTCCCCCTGCTTGCCCTTATGTACGTTTGTAGTGACCTTAATTGGTATATGTCGTTTGTCATGACAATTTAATGTTCAACGAAACGTTGTGCTCATTGTTCGAGGCATGTTATGTATTCTACTGCCTTAGTCGCTCTTTTCCGATGTGTTTTCAGTTTATTTAAATTTGTCGAATTAGCGTTTGCAAAAACCAGAGCAAAGTAGTTCAAGTGGGCATGGAAAAGAGCCTGTATAGTTACGGGCCAAAGACGTCGACAACGATTTAAAAGGGCCATGAAGCACCCTTCGGGCTTGTTGAAAAAACACATCCTGTGGGAAGCACACACGACTATGAGCCGCTCAGTCATATATTGAAGCCGTGCGCACCCCGTAAAATCTACTAGCGGAGCGTGAAGGAGCCAATTTTTCAGGTACCCTCTTTTTAAAAAGAGGCCAGTTCTTGCTCTCGTTGGTGGGCAAGCGTCTCTGATCGGACGTCATGTTTATGCAATTCAACGTCGCAAAATATTATTGGCCAACAGCTGACATAAATCAAGAGCGCTGTTTGGATCACGTGCGCTTGTTGCTGTTGACACGGTGTGTGATAGTTGCTGTACAGTTAAATAAACAGACTACATTATGGTCGTTGCGAGTTTTCGAAAAGATGACTCACTTTCGCTAGAGGCCAACCGTAGTGCGCTGAACTGTGCCCACTTGCGTACGTTCGAGCTTGCGCACATGTAAGTTTGCTTGGAAGTTGAATGCGGCTCAGATAAGTGGTTACGCTGATTATTTTTTGACAAAATGTGCCATATGGTTATTCCGATCCTGACCAACGCATATATAACAAAAAACTTAACTCATTTCTGTTAAGTCTCCACGATCACTGAGAGACAGGCATTTGTTTTTATAAACAAGGTGATAAAGAAACAGGCCTTTGAAATCAGAAATAAAATAAAAACAGCACCCTTGATCTTTGAAGTGTAGTGTAGCAGTATAGCGTGTCAGCTTCGCATTAAAAAGTCCTTCGACTGGTTGGTTTGAGCCTCAATGAGCATGTTTTTTTGTTTTTTTTTATGTCTAACTGCTTATGTTTGAGTCAGAATTACGATCTGACATAAGCAAAATTTTCAAAATCAATTTAAAAGCCGGATTTCGGCCTAAAACGAGTGTGCTTCCTGCCATTGTCGAGCATGCGTCGTGCAGTGTGCAAGCCTTCCATTACCCTACGCAACAATGATCATGTTAGTGTGTTGGGCGTTGGGACAGCGCCATTGTATTTTCCAATTGGTTAGCCCGTAATTTGTCCATGCATTATGGCACCTGCGCTTGTGAGGAAACGTGAACATGTCTGCCATTTTATGCGACGCCAATGCTGTTGATTTTACGCCAATGGCAGTCGCACAGGCAAAGCTTCGCCGCAGAATGAAACACAGAAAAAAAGCCTGCAGTGTAGCCAGAGAGAGAGAGAGAGAGAAAATTTAATGCGGAAAGGCAGGGAGGTTAACCAGAAAACATATCCGGTTTGCTACCCTGCACTGGGGAAAGGGTAAGGGGAAAGGGAGGAAGAGAAGCACAAACACACATACACACACTCGCACACAGTAGTGTCACAATCGTTCAACGAGGCGGGTCGCTCGCAGAAACTTCATCAGCGCCTTCGTTGCTTTCTGGCGTGAAGCTCGATCTTTCCGACATTCCAAGATTGACTGCTCAGAAAATGGCTGGTCGTCGAGGCGAGCAAACACTGCTGAGAGGGACTGTCGCTGAGAGCTGTACTGGGGGCACTGACATAAAATATGTTCAATTGTTTCGTCATTGTCGCAATGGTCGCATGTAGCGCTGTCTCTCATTCCGATGCGGCAGGCAAAAGCGTTCGTGAAAGACACCCCAAGCCACATACGGCAGAGAAGGGTCGTCTCGGATCGGGGTAGGCCAGATGGAATAGTAAGTCGTAGGCATGGGTCCAGGCGGTGAAGACGGGTGTGGAGAAAACCGGGCGTATTCCGCATAGACCTTGTGACATCCTGCGCAAGCGTATTAATCTTTGCTGCTGCGTCGCTTCTTGATAGTGGAATAGGTTCCATCACTCCATTTTCGTGAGCATTCTTAGCTGCATTGTCGGCATGCTCGTTACCGATGATGCCGCAATGGCCTGGTAACCACTGAAAAGATATGTCATGTCCTTCGTCTATTAGGTGATGGTACAGTTGTCGTATTTCGAGCGCCAATTGATCTTGAGGTCCACGACGTAGAGTATTGTGTAGACATTGGAGAGCTGGTTTCGAATCAGTAAAAATGCTCCATTTTTGTGGTGTCTCTTGGTCAATCCTGCGGAGTGCGCTGCGGAGTGCCGCGAGCTCCACGGCTGTCGATGTCGTCTTGTGTGACGTTCTGAACTGGATGGTTTCGGCTCTTGCTGGGAAGATCACAGCTCCTGCAGATCCTCCAACAGTTGTCGAGCCATCCGTGTAAAGTTTGACATGATCTTTGTATTCTTCGTGTAGCATGAGTAGAATCATCTGCTTTAAAGCTGGCGCCGAGAGCTCCGCCTTCTTGCGAATCCCCGGCACTGTCAAGCGCAGTTTTGGTCGGTCCAAGCACCAAGGAGGTGTTAGTATCCGTTCCGGAGGTGTGTAGACTGTTGGAAGGCACTCACGGAAAGTCAGTACTCTCTTACAGAAGGAGGCACTCGGTCGATCTTCTGGAAGCGAAGCTAGGTGGTGGGCAGGGGCGCGAGCAAGGTGTCTAATATGAGCTCTAAGCACCTCCAAAGTAATGTGCACTGTGGCCGGATGATCTTTGGCGATTGCGATGGTTTCCGCTGTTGATGTACAGCGTGGTAATCCAAGACAAACTCTGAGTGCCTGGCCCTGGGCGTTTTCTATTGTGCGTATACTGCTTTTGCAAGCGTTCGTCAGAACCGGCAAGCTATACCGCAGGTACCCCAGAAACAGCGTTTTGTACAAATGCAACATCGCGTGCACTGATGTGCCCCACGTTTTGCCTCCGAGGAACTTGAAAAGTTGTGCGATGGCCGTTAGGCGCTTCTTTAGAGTGGCCACATGGGGACTCCAGCAGAGATTTCGATCGATCGTGACCCCCAAAAACCTGTGGGTCCTGGCGTAGCAGACACTGTGTCCATTGATGGCGATGGGATATGACGTCATTGCCTTCCGCGTGAACGCGACCAGCGCCGATTTCTCAGGAGAAATCTCGAGGCCTTGTTCTCTAAGGTACGCCGATATTGAATTCGCTGCTTTCTGGAGTCTCGCACGTACCTGAGGACGTGTTACACCTGATGTCCAGGCACAAATATCATCTGCATAGAGAGATATCTGCACGGAATCTGGTATGCGTTCAACGAGACCGATCAGAACCAGGTTGAACAGTGTGGGGCTCAATACACCACCTTGAGGAACACCACGGTGTGTATAATGTTCAGAAGTCGGCCCATCATCAGTTTGCATAAACAATGATCTCATATGTAGGTAGCATTGGATCCAGCGGTACACTCGCCCACCCAAACCAACTGACTCGAGGGCGTCAAGTATGGCTTCGTGAGAAACATTGTCATATGCTCCTTTGATATCTAAAAATAGTGCGACAGATAACCGTCTGCTCATTTTCTGGTGTTGTACGTAGGTCACCAGGTCAATGACATTGTCAATGGAGCTCCGAAGACGACGAAAACCGGCCATGGCGTCTGGATATATTCTATGGCGTTCTAGGAACCACTCGAGTCTGGCAAGGATCATTCGCTCCATCAGCTTCCCTACGCAACTAGCCAGCGCTATTGGGCGGTATGATGTCAGCTCTAGAGGCGATTTTCCAGGTTTGAGAAGTGCAACCAACCGGCTTGTTTTCCACTCTCTGGGGACCGTTCCATCTCTCCAAGACTCATTGAATACTTCCAGCAAAGCACTTCGTGCTCGATCACCGAGATTGCATAATAGGCGGTATGATATGCCATCCGGCCCAGGCGATGACGATCGATTGCATGAAGCAAGAGCCACATTCAGTTCTTCCATTGAAAAAGGCAGGTCCAGGTGCGGGTCAAGTGAATGTGGCGTGTAATCAGCAGTAAGGGCTTCTGTGCAATTTGGTGGGCCCGCAATCTTCCTACAAAAATCTTCCGCTACCTCGATATCCCTTCTATTTTGGAAAAGGGCCAAGGCTTTAAACGGAAAACGTTGTTGGGGAAATGTGCGTAGGCCTCGCACGGTTCGCCATATTTGAGAAAGCGGTTTGCGAGGGTCTAGACTCGCGCAAAATTTCGCCCACCGTTGAAACTCCAGTTTGTCTATACGACGCTGGATCTTCTTTTGCATGCGCCTGGCCATCCGTAGATCTTGAATGGATTTTGTGCGTCGATATCTACGCTCCGCACGCCGACGAGTCGCACGGAGTCGCTCTAACTCCATGTCCGTTTCTGAGGGCCTTGAAGAATATGCCAGCGTGCGCATCGCACTCTGCGCTGCTTGTTTGATCGCTTGTTCAATGCCAGAGGTTAAGCCTTTTTCACAAGCGTGTTCAATGTTGGTTGTGAATGCTGAAAGATCGATCCTCCGTACGGTTTTCGGCGGGTGGTCGCTAGCAAAGCCTTCGATGGTGAGATAACTGGGGATGTGATCGCTACCATGTGTCTCAATGTCTAAAAACCACTTAACGCTTGTGGCGAAGCGACGTGACACGAACGTCAAGTCCAAACAGCTGCTGTACGTTGATCCTCGCAGAAATGTAGGGCTCCCATCATTAAGTAGAGACAGTTCATGAGTCGATACAAATGAAGCCAGCCTCCGGCCCGTGGTATTGACTTTTGAACTTCCCCAGATTGGGTGGTGGGCGTTGAAGTCCCCTATAATTATCCACGGATCCGGGACGCTCGAAAGAATGTTATCCAGTCTTTGGCAATCAAAACGGGCTGAGGGAGATAAGTAGACACCTATTAATGTGAAGGTGAGGGTTTTCTGCTTCACAGTCAGGCAAACATATTGGTTCTCATCATGAGGCGACACAGGTTGAATGATGTAGGTAAGCTCCCGACGAATATACACAATGACCTTGCTGCTTTCGTTTCGGGTTTTGGACGGGATTGATTCGTAGCCAGATAGCCTGATCGGGTTTGATAATTTCGGTTCACATATTACGATGATTGGGAAAAGGTTAGAAAACACGTACTGATGAAAATCGGAAATCCGTGATCTAAGTCCTCTTGCGTTCCACTGGATGACTGATGCTTCTCTGACGTCTTTGCGGAACGATTGTTGATCTCCTGCCATGACTCTACGCGAGGGAGGCGAGGACTGAGCTCAGCGCGTCCAACACCTGTAACCCGCTTCGAGCGGTTGGAGTTCCCAGGCTTCTTAGTATGTCTGCCATGACAGCGACGAGGGATCGTAACATCGGGATGATCTGTCGATCGACCCTTGACACATCCTCAACGGAAGTAGACTCGGTGGAAGGTGTAGGGCGGCGAGGCCTCGCAGGAGGCTCCTTTGCAGGCTGTGTACGCGGAAGCGTAGGCCACTCATCCGCAGCTGTGAGCTTCTCCACTTCTTTTCGCTTCGTGCTTACTACTTCACTCGTGCTCGGAGGAAATGGGTTATGCGCAACACTCTGTCCTACACGCCTCCGTCGGCGACTACGTCGCCGCCGTACCCTTTCAGCAGCCTCTCTGTGGGTTGAATTGTCCCTAACCATTTGTTTGATAATGGCGATTTCCTTCTTAATCCGAGGGCATTCCTTGGATGCAGCATCATGCGGACCATCACAGTTTCTGCACTTCAGACTTGTTGCCCGACATGCGTCTGCAGTGTGCGGCTCAGCGCATCGGGGGCATACTGTGGTGTTTGTACATACACTCTTGATGTGACCAATTTTCATGCAGTTATGGCACTGGAGTGGTTTAGGGACAAATGGTCGAACAGGATGTCGGAAGTGTCCCACTTTGACATGCGACGGAATGGAATCTCCTTTGAACATTATCTTTACACATCGGGTGTTTCCGAGGCGAAGTACATTCGCGATGAGAACTCCTTCGTTCGCTGGTTTTATGAGAGTTGGGAGGTCCGAGTTTGCTATGGCCAAATCAATGTCGTAGATTACTCCCGCCGTGCAGGCACCGTCCATTGGAATAACCGGTCGTACTTTGATGCCTCCCAAATCTGGTACTCTGCGAAGCTTGTCTATGGCGCTGGCAGTCATTGTGTCCACAGCTAGAATATTCTTCCGCGTGTTCACCCGGATATCCTTAATGTCGTTTGGTGCTACCCCCTCAAAGTACATAGAGAGAGCTTGCCTGTTTACTGCTCGAAGGCTGATGGTGGAGTCCTCGGGCATGAAGAGGATGGTGTGCGGCCAGCATTCTCCTTTTGACTGAGACGTTAATGTCCCTGCTGGTGAAGACGACTTGATACTTCTTCTTTTGGCCTTCCTGCTTCTCACGGTCTCGAAGTCGTCATCCGACGAGTCGTCGCCAGTGGCCGAGTACAGTTCCGTGTCCTCGCTGGTGCTCGAACAGGTGCTTCGTTTCCGCGACGAGCTTGCCAAAGGTGGTCTATGGTCGGACATAGCCGCAGAAGGCTCCACGTCCACAGCCATGATGCAGTGACTATCACCGTTGGCCTCACTGGTTCTGGGCCAGGCGCGCTGATTTACCGAGGAGCTCGCCATAGCAGACCTCTGGCTGGGCGGACCAGTGGATGACTCCGCGTCCGTCGCCTTGGGGCAGGGAGCAGCGTCTCCCGTAGAAAGCGAAAAACTTGATAACAATGCTCGGAGCCGAAAGCAGAAGCGTTCTATGAAGAGAGACTTCGTCGTCCGCAGTGTAGCCAGCTATATTATGTTGGCAGTGTAGCCAGCTATATTACCAACATATGGTGACAGTGAAATATTGAGCTCAGCTTGCTCTTCGAGTTCATTTCGTTGGAGAACTCACATAGATTCAGGCTAATCCCAATCATATATCACTGCTTATTTTCTAGTAAATCAAGCAAAACTTGATACTATTTAGGGGCAACTTCTCGTGAAACGTCTTTCTTGAAGACCTTGCTAGTCAGCTTAAGCAGTATGCTGCTCTACAGGCAAGCGTTGCTCCAAACAAAATAAAAGAAACGCGTGCTCACCAATAGAAAACCAGTTGTCGCGCGCTCACTTCCAGGACAAAACTGCAGCTTACGGTGGCTTCAGCCGTACACGGTCGAAGCGCCATTCCATTCGCCCGAGGGGAGATAGTGAATGCACTGCTCCAGACCGCAGAGCTTCAGCAGCTACAACGCAGCGAAAAGCACCAGACCAGAACTATGAGTTGTCAGCAGCAGCCGTCAGCACCGCCATGTAACGCGGAAAAGAAACCACACTACATTGGAGTGAGGTGACGTAATGCACACACCATGGGCTGGGTGCAACGAACGGCGTTGCCCTCTCCTGCGGTGTGAAGCGAATTGAGGGGCAATGCATCAAGAAAATATAGGAATCGCCCTATCTCCGGTCCTATTATAGCTTTTCGAAAAATTCTTTCCGCTGTGTATTCCTCGGAGGCATACGACTTATTACAAGGTGTTTTAGACGCCAAGTGCGAGGGGTGGTTCATGACCCCTTTAAAGCGCTTACTACGCTGGTCACGTTTAAGCTAATAGAATTTGTAGGCTCAGTGCTGGATATACGCTCAATATATATTAGTGCAAGCGTCTTAATAGACTTCTTTACTACAGTTTTGTATGGGTCAAGGGTAACGTACTTGGGCAACTGTAGGCATGTACCGAAAGCTCGGAAAAGGACACATTTTGTTTGTGTTTTTACTTAGCTATGAACGGTTTTTGGTGGACCAATCCCGAAACGTACATCTGCTGACCGTTATAGAGCCACCATACGCACCCAGATAAACATTATTTGCGTCCTGGAAAGAAAATTCCTATGAACCAACCAATGGCAGCACCCGCCATGGAGCACAAAAATTTCTGTCAGTAAAATATGGTGCCCAGTCATCAGGACATACCATGAAGTTGAAGTTTTCACCTGTGAAGCAAATGAGGCTAATGTTCACTCTGAAACATGGACGTGTAGGGGCGCTGAGGTTGGTGGCAATTGTGAAAATTGATTTCAAAAAAAATTCCAAGAAAGAAAGGGAACATGAAATACAACATATAGGAAGAGAAAGCGTTCAGGTACTTGTACAGGCACCAAGGCTACAGGTACCGAAATACTGGTACCAAGGCTACACTTGGTACCTGTATTAGTACTGGTACCAAGTGTAGTACCTGTATTGGTACAGGTACCAATACAGGTACCAAGGCTACACTCACGTGTACACTGATGGCTCCGTCGCCAAAGAGACAGCGACATCAGCATTTATATTTCCGGAATTGCGCAAAGAATACGCATGTCGATTGGACCATCTCTCCTCTTCAACAACGTTGGAGCTCGTAGCGATGGCGCTAGCCTTAAGCTTTATTAAACTGTCAACGATACCAAGAAAATGAGTGGTAATTACAGACTCTTTGGCGTCACTGGCGTGTGTGGAAAATTCCACTTGAAGACACATTGATTTGCGTATAGTATACGCTATACTAAAGGAGATTTCAGAAGCTACGAAGTCGAATCAACGAGTGGCATTTCAGTGGATTCCCAGTAACTGCGGAATCAAGAGAAACGAAATGGCACATGAGTTAGTGATTACCACTCATCATTCTACACAAACGTGCCTCATTCCTGTATCTCAACATGATGTAAATAGAATTTTAAGAACAACAAATCGTGAATTCCTACCTCGTTTACAGACAAAACGAAGAAATCGATCCTATATGCTGATGATCCCAATCTTGATTGCCAATTAGACCGTGATCTCCCAAGGCGTATTGACACACTCATAGACCACATAAGACTCGGAACTGCTTACACAAAGCACTTCCTACTTCGTATTCAGCATGCTACATCATCAGCATGTTCATGCGGCCACGACGACGAGGATATCTCTAACTCTAGATCGACTGGCCAAAACACGACACACACCGAAGGCTACTCGAACAGGAACTCAGTACGTTATATCCCGAGCGGCCGTTTGCGTTGGATAAAATACTAGGTCCACGGTCATCTAAAGCAAATAGCAAAGCAATGAAGGTGCTGCCACGCTTTGAAGAAAGGAAGATTTGTGAACACTGCTGAGCCGACTATAGTTAAAAGTGAGCGTGGAGACTACGTGTTTGTTCAGCCCATAGAATTTTCGCACTCATCTATGTAGGACTATATATATGTATATATGCTATTTTGTTTTTTTTTCTATTCTTTATTTGTAAAAATCAAGTGGAAAGGGGTAGCCATCGCCAAGTAGTGGTGACAAAAAACTTCTTTGTTTATTTTCTACTTCAATAAAAAATGCTATCGGGAGCGTCTTTTTAGATTGGCATTGGAGGGTTGGATTGGCAAATGTGACTGTCTGGTCATGACAGGAATATCATAAAGATCTTGTAACGTATCTCGCCAAACTCTTTTCAGCAGACATCTTTGGCACATATCCGCATGCCATAGGCCGTGCTATGCGGGTAACTAGCCCAGGCAATTGACAGTTTACATAGGAACAAGAACTGCGAGAACAGAAATCGGTAATTCGAATGTGGGATCGTTAATAGAAACCGACATCGCCAGCGCTGACCAGACGAATGCAAAAAATAAAAATAAGCACCACATCATGAATAGTACCCAAGGATCCTGCTGGCTGTCACATATTCGGCCACAGCGCTATGCCAGGTCTTCAAACTGCTTTTGGAAAAAAAAACGCTATGCAGGTGTAATGACGGTGCAACATAAATTGTGTTGCATTCCTGGGTATCTAATTTTATGATAAAGCATTGAACAATGCATATGTACTGCCGTGATGCAGGATTCATGTCTGCTTAACGTGAATTTAGGTTCCAGTATTTTTTGGCACAGCACAAGATCGACGAAGATGGAAGACGGAAATGACGCAGACGAGTGTCTTCGTCAATGTCGTGCTTTACCCGAAAATGTGGTCGTAACAACTAGCCCAGCTTTCAATGCTCTTGTGGTTCTAGTGTTGGCTCTACTTTTATAGCAGTATAATTAACATTACACTTAGTCTCCTATGATTCAGTAAGCTATACTCAAGCTTTGGTCGACGTTGCTGGAACACGAAAACGAACGCTACATATAATATTTACATAATCGCACCGTAAAGCGCTCATCGTGTCGACCATGCTGACGTATATGCTCTAACGTGAGCGCTGGCGTTACTACAAACCGTTTTTTCAGCTAATATTAAACGTCAGTGTAGTCAGCATTCCAGGTAAACATACGATGTACAAACACTAAACTTACCAATAGTCGTCGACCTACGTCGAAAAACGTGCCTCAAAGCTAATAAATGTAATATTGAGAATTACTCGCTGTTTGATTCGCATGAAACCGACTACTATAAAAAGTAAGGATCTGCCGATTTTTTTTTTCAGCTTGACGCGTTGCCTCAATTGATATGCAGCTGATGCTCATAATTATTTCACTTCAGCGCTCACCTACATCAGTGCGGTTTTAAAAAGCCCGCCCTATAAACATCACTCACGTGAAACTCATTACAATATTTTGACGTTCTCCATCGTCCCCCCCCCCCTCTGAAGTTTTCTATTCTCCTTGGGCGCTGGCCTCTGACCATGCATTGTTAACCTTTTTTTTTTCAACCATTACCGTTGTTATTTTGATCACAAGCTTCAAGTGTAAAGTGTAAAACTCTGGCGATGATGGTGGCGTCGCCTGCTGACGGGAGGAAATGTCTGGTTTTCAATACAATCTGTGTCAAAGTACGCGCAGTGCAGCGACGAAAACTGCAACCACCGATCCACCGATCACGTTACAAGTTTAAATACTGATCTCTCTCTCTCTCTCTCTCTCTCTCTCTCTATATATATATATATATATATATATATATATATATATATATATTTATATATATATTCTGATTCAGCGTGTCTTCTCTTGCAGTAGAAAGTCGGACATGAAGTAAAGTGTACGGTCTTTATTATTTTTTTTTGTTTAGTGTCACTACAAGGTGTTGGTGCACTCATGAATCATAGAACAATGCACAGCCCCGGGCGACGACAGCTCGCACAATCGTGCGAAAACCCGGTTCTCCTTCAAAGGCCCACGCAATCGGGGGAAGCCGGTAGTTCTCCAAAGATCCACATCCTGCCACATCTCCTACTCGACGGGACCCTCGGTTTTCTCCCCTAGACGGAGTTCTGACGCCGGGTCCTCGCTGCCGCACCAAGCCCTCTCTCATCTCTCTTTCTTACCAGTCGCCTTCCCCATTGGCTCCGTGCCTGTCACGTGGGCCCATGACGTGTTGGTCCAGTTGCGCCGCGCTGCCGCTGCGCGACGCCACCGGTGCTCATTTGTCGATCGCGTCTCTTGTCGGTACCACCGCACGAGGACCGACTGCCCCTTCGGCCGGAAGGATCCCACCGCTAGTTACGACGAAATTCCACCTGCTTTGTTGTTGACTGTGATCGGGGTCTGCTGGCGTAGTTGTGACGAATGTAAATTACCACCACTGCGGTTTTTCCTTCTAGAAGCCCCGACTAATTCTACAAACCTTGAGTACGAGACACCGGGAGATTTGAAAAAAAAAAGAGTCTTTTGTGGCGAAGCCGACTGTGACGCGAGTGTGATTTGAACGTGTGACATTGGTGTACTGCTTGGATCGGCGCGGGCGCATTGGCGACTTTACAACTTTGTTCGTTTTTGTTTCTACTGGTGCTGTGAGAAAACATGCTTTTTAGGCCGGGCTGACTTGTATCAGAATACATTCTAGTTAGACTACGCGGGAGATACTCTGGTGGTGCCGGGGATAGAAAGAAGACAACGAAAACTATGGATTGTCGTCGTGCCGCAGCGGTGTCTGCTGGCGCTGTGACTGTTGGGAAAACGTTCGTCGGTGGATCACATGCCAGGATTTCAGTCTTCTTTCTTATTGGGACTCTCCTCGGAGTCGTCTTGCTCGCCTCACAAGGTCAGTGCAGTCTCGCACAGCAAGCATATCATCGCGGTTGTGGCTGTCGTCTAGTTTTCTTTTCGATTCATTTTTCATCTAACCAGTGCAAGTGACCTTACGCGACTTTGTAATAGACTAGAAAGTAAGTTGAGTTATGCGTTGCGATGTTTGTGGCGTTAACCGGGCAGTTGTGGAAATGGTGTTATTTACACCGAAATCGGGGCACCTTCATTCGAGTATAAACTTCACTCCTAGTTTGTTTCAGGGGGTTGTGCTTGTGAGTTTTCCAAAAACGCAGATGCCATTTCTAGGAATCGTGATGAAAGTGTATTGAGTGTATGGCATCGCACGTCATTCTCCTTTCTACAGTCGTGGCTCAGCAGTACTGATTGAATTATATCACCTACGTGCGTAGTGCTTGTGGGCTCCAAGCGTTAGCAAGCTTTGTGAGAACGAAAACTGTCGAAGTCGCCGAACACACATTTAATTCATTTTATTTTAGTACTAATGATAAAGTCAAATACTGTAGCCATGCACAAGAACTGCTACTTATTTGACATTAATTTCATTGAAAAAAAGTCATATTTGCTGTACAAACCTTAGATACACTTGCGTGTCAAAACGCATTAACATTGCCTGTCCGATTAAGCTGTAGCATTCAAAGCAGTCACTCAACTTTTTCACGGATGTTTGTCATCTGTTGCGTGCAAATTCACCCTGGCCCCGCCGCAGTAGTCTAGTGGCTAAGGTACTCGGCTGCTGACCCGCAGGTCGCGGGTTCGACTCCCGGCTGCGGCGGCTGCATTTCCGATGGAGGCGGAAATGTTGTAGTCCCGTGTACTCAGATTTGGGTGCACGTTAAAGAACCCCAGGTGGTCAAAATTTCCGGAGCCCTCCACTACGGCGTCTCTCATAATCAAATGGTGGTTTTGGGACGTTAAACCCCACAAATCAATCAATCATCAATCAATCAAATTCACCCTGTCCTTCCAATGGCATCTAAGCAGGGCTGGTACTTCCATTAAATGCCTAGCGATAGTTGGTGGTGCTGTGATTTAATTAACATTCCAGTGTACATGCACGTGCTTTTATCAGCTCTAATGAGGTAATAACAAAATATATAAAAATAACTGGTTTGTGTTCCGTGGATGTTACATGTGCGCGGTATGGTAGATATTACGCAATGTAACTTCAAAACGCACCGCTCATCGAAACCCTCGCATCATTTGGGATGCCTGCTTTTACAGCACATTTCACTGATGAGCTGTCAGAGAATTTGTCATGCTGCTAATGACTCAGTGGTAAGCTTGAAACTAAATGAAAAATGAGACGCCATTGAAAAAAAAAACAAAGAAAGACACAACAGGTGTGCATACTTTTCTTCCATAATTTTGTACTAAGGCGTTATATTTAGGATTTGAATTATGTCAGCCGAATAGTTTCATTCTGTCTTGTTTGCTGCATTATAGTGAATAACGACGCCGGTACGCATTCTATGTCACTGTTGCTTGCCAAAAATAACTAACCGTCAGGCAGTGTGCAGAAAAAAGGCGGTAAACAAATGGTCTGTAGAGCAAATACTAGTGAGAGCTTTTTCTCCCGAGTTCTTTCGAAAACATGCCAACTTTTCAATTTCGAATAAAAACTTAGCTGCATGCACACTTGGCAACCGTATGTGTGTATTCATGTCTGTACACCCGTACTTTACGTTTTTTCAATATAGTGAGCAAGCAATTAAACACACTCGAAGAAGTTTCGCGAAACTCATAGATTAATTTATGCTGTCTACAATGCTCAAACAACGCTCATAAAACGAACGAATGCAAACAAAATATTTCATGCAACGTGGGCCTCGTCGTCATACGCTCATGGCACTTCCTTGTGCTTTGCATTTTTTTTACCTTGAGTGGTAAAGCGCAGCTTTATCAACATGGCGAACTATATATTGCTGCACACATTATGCTTACAACAACCAGCACAAGATCAGGAGCGTATGCAAATAAAACTGCATTTCGTTGTTCGTTTTATAGAACGTTATAAACCATTAAGGACTAGAGGGAAGTCAAATTCTGTGCACGCACACTCCGAATATACGCCTGAGGTTTACTGCGAAATGCAGAAAATGCCATAAGTGTTCCTACCAAAGCGTTTTATCGCATCTGCTTTCCAGCATGATCAGTTATTCATTACGACAATTGCACGTGCACGCTAGGCGTACTATCAATGCACTGTTCCCACGGTCATTTCTTCCTATAGCCTCGTATCGATAAGCCAGTTCATTCTCTATTGCCTGTCTATCATACGGCTTCGAATATTTTTGCATCCACGTTTATGGAAATTCCGATTTATTGCAAATGAATAGCCACACTTCGTGTAACCAATTGATTCAGTGGTAGCTTCTTTAGTTGAAGTTCTGTGAAGGTAAATGTGGCCTTGGAAATAGCTAAAACTACATCAAAAGCATGAACTTCGCTCACTTTACGTCAGAACTTCTACTTGACGAAAATGTTGGTGTTTACTACCTTCCTATTTTTGTCCGAATGCATTATGTCTGAACGCATAAGACGCTGTGAATAGCTCGCACACATGCGCGACTATATACTCTTCCGCTTTGCGGCCTGCGTGGCTTACTTTACTCAGAAGCTGGGCAGAAGGTAACTTATGACATAAGATGTATGGCGACCTTTCTGGTAAAATTTTAGGGTATATAAATTATTTCTCCACTCCAAATCTTAATACCTTTATAATCCACTTTTTCATTTACCTTTTTCTTATTGGACAGCCGGCTGTGGTAATTGTATGTGCCTCTGTCATCGTAATGGGCTCAAATATTCTCTTAGGCAAAATTTTAGTCTATGATGTCTTTGTGAATTGCTGCTTTACTTTTATGCAATAACAATACAAAATTCTTTAAGTGGCCATCTTGCGCACTGAATACGGCTCTACTGGAGCAAAATTAACGTTTTACACATACAGGATTACATTCAAGTAAACATACAGGGGTTCACGTTGTAAATCGTTGCTGGTTGAAACTAACTCGTGAGGCCCGATGGCGACTGTTACTGCTATTAGGTTTTCATATATATATATATATATATATATATATATATATATATATATATATATATATATATATATATATATATATATATATATATATATATATATATATATAATAAGGGAAAGAAGTGTATACCTAAGGGCTCGTTTTTCCGTGTTTTTAACACAATAATAATGAGATATAACAGACAGTAATGCCAAGGAATGTACAGGGGAAGTTATTAACATTAATGGAATGTAAATAAGAAGAAAGAAAAGTGGATGAAAAAATTACCAACTGTAAGCAGGAAACGAACCTACGACCTTCGATATATATATATATATATAAATTCTATTTTAACAACCCAAAACAGAGATATGGTTACAATTGATGCCATATGAAGGACTCCAGAAATTTTGGCCTCCTGGTGCTCCTTAACGTACAAAGTACACAGGTCTCAAGTCTTTTCATTCGCATCCACAATGTGGTGACCGGTGGTGCCTGTTATGATGATGATGATGATGATGATGATGATGATGATGATGATGATTGTGATACCTAGAAATTATGCTCTCAGCGCTGTTAATCGAACACTGTGACTAATGAATAATAAGTGATCATTTGCAATTCGCATAACTTGAATACATGCTTACGAACATTAGCTTACCAAGTACCCCTTTTTTTCAAGGTAAATTAAAGCTTTTGAGCGTATCAACGACGCAGCCTGTGCCTACGTTCACAATTATTGATGCTATACCAATAATAAGAAGCAAAAAAAAAACAGATATCCAAAGTACATTGCCTAAAACTCAAGGATAGAATCCGCACCGAGTGGGTAACGTGAGACCAAAAGAGAAAACAAAAAGAGATGAGCACAGCTTGCGCTTGGTTGCGCAAGGCTGGGACACTGCACAGCTGATGGGCACCTAGCTGGTCTTGGCTTGGCTAGTCATTTACACTGTCTCTTTCCCACCCTTTGCTATACTGTGCTACAATTGATTGCTCTCTTTTATTTCTATCTTCCTTATGTCTTTCTCGTTCTGTCTTCCTCTCCATGTCTATTTCTCTCTCTGTGTTATCTTCTTCTGTGTTATCCAATTTCTTTCTTTTTTTACTTCTTTCGGTGTCTGCTTCTCTCTCCCTATTTTTCTGTACTCATTTTTTTGCCTTCTATCTTTTTCTACCTTCCCTTGTTCTTTCTCTCTCTCACTGAACTCATTTTTCCTTGCTCCTTTTCATCCTTCTCGTCTCGCCCCGCCGTGGTGGTCTAGTGGCTAAGGTACACGGCTGCTTACCCGCAGGTCGCGGGTTCGAATCCCGGCTGCGGCGGCTGCGTTTCCGATGGACGCGGCTTGCGTACTAAGATTTGTGTGCCTGCGCGCTTAGATTTGTGTGCACGTTAAAGAAACCCAGGTGGTCGAAATTTCCGGAACCCTCCACTACGGCGTCTCTCATAATCATGTGGTGGTTTTGGGACGTTAGAGCCCACATATCAATCAATCCTTCTCGTCTCTTTCTGTTTCCCTTCCCATCGATATACTACACCATATCCAAGGATATGCTATACTCTGCTATCGTGCCGGGAAAACCGAGCAGTTACGACACTCGTCCCCGGGTCGCGGGGACGTGGGTTCAAATCTCGCCAAGAAATTTCTTTTAGCCAGATTTCTACTTTTTTCTATTCCTTTTTCTTTCTGTGTATTTTTCGACTGGGGATAAGAATTATTGCTTTCAAAGGCAGACGAATCGGTGCACGTGTTCTGGGAGCGATGCAGAAGAATAAAAAGGTGATGAATAAGAGGGAAAAGTGACGTTTTGTCACTTCATAACGAAGAAAATTTTCTATATTTAGCACACGACAAACCTTGAACCTACGACGCTACTGTATGAAGGTTCTCTATTTCTCTCATATCTTTTTATTTGCTACAATAAATTGTGTTTCTACAAAGTCAGCATTTCTTTCACATTCGTATAGCTAATTTGAATGTTGCGTCACGTTAACAGCACAATAATTAAAACGTACAGAAAAGTAACGTCAGCAGTGCGCGCTGGTGTCGTGTTCTCTTTTTAGTAAACTACTTGAGATTGGTCAAGTGAGATTTGAACTTAGGGGACAATCATTAGGTTTGGTCGGTCAGATTTGTGTTTTCTATAAGAGTGTATCGAAAAGAGGAGAAATTTATGTAACATATGATTAGTGCAGCACCCATATTTTACAGTTGCGCGGAAAAAAAAGTACTAAATACCGTCCACCCCTCGTGGTGTAAAGTTATCGCCAGTGCAAGCAAAAGAATAAAAAAAGCACACGAACCCACTTGCTTCCTTCACAGCGTTTAAGCAGCACAAGATGCGAGGATAATCTCCCGGGTACCCGAGACGGTTGCTTTTGCAGTGGCGCGACTGATTGTAGGAAAACGCAAAACGCTGCCAGTGCAACTGGAAACGCCTAAAAGACTGAGACGGTTGCGCGTTTAAGCACTTGCTGTTGCGAGGCAGCGCTATCAGGTTACCCTCTCTGAAGTAACAAGCACGTGCAGTAACACAAGCAAAATGGTTGGCAAGGGCAGCGCAAGCTTTTCGCGCTAATGGAGAAAAAACAACAGCATAGGAACAGAAAGGCAAGCATGGGATTTTTCATGCAGAATGCTGGGAGGGCTAGAAAACGGGAGGTGTTTGGACAGGGCAAGCTGCCTAACCGGTTGCCTCCAGCATGTAATAGGAGCTGTGCAAGTAATTTAGTGAGAATTCAACGAGCGATAAAATAGTGCAAGACGAGGCACGTTGGAGCTGCGGCACAAGACAGTTACCTGGCTGACTTTGCGGCCCATTGACGTCGTGGGGTGCGCAAGTATAGTATAACGTGCGACTGTCTCGACAATATTTCAGGTCATTTACGCAAGGAACTACATGGCTTCAGCGTAACCATAAGCTGTAGGGTGGAGTGATGAAAAGAAACTAGGGAAAAGGTAGGGAAGTTAACTAAGCTTCAGCAATTCTGGTGTGGCGAACACAACAAGCTTGAAAAAAATTTACTGTGCTATTTACCCGATATGTTATATTTTGGTCACTTGACACCCGTATTTTGTTAAGCTGGCCTATTGGCGTAAGAGCACTTGGAAAAACTTCGTTGGGCCCTTGCTTTTATATTGAATGGTTCGTCAACTAAACTTGGCCTGCCCTGAACCATTCGTGAAAAAATGTAATGAACTGTGTTCATACTGTGATCCTCACACGATTCTCACACGATCGATCAGTATGTGCTTCTGCTATGTATCAAAAAGGGTTCGCGAGCTCGGTTTATCACGGAAGTCACATACACTGTACGCCTCATATCGTTAAGTCTGTCAAGCAGCATGTTATGTGGCTTTTATACGTAAGAACTCTAATACTCTAATACGCTTTCTAATATACTAGTGGCGCGTAACAACTTCAGTAATGCCTTTACCAGCTTCCTTTGTATCCTCTGTTTACGTCTGATTATCTGGCCGAAAAGATGCCGGTCGTCTTCAGACACATTAAAGTGCGATATCTTACTCCGGTAAAGTGACTGAAGGACAACTTGGGTAGCTGTTGTATTTGGAAAGTTTCAATTACTCGACATGGCAGTTTAGCCCGTAAGGAGCAGGCTCAAAGGGCGGGTTTTGTTTACTTCTACAGCGGCCGCACTTAGATCAACGCAAATTAAGAGCACCCGTTTGCTTGCACATGGAAGGAGGAAGGGAGACGACAAAGGGAGAAGGCAGGGAGGTTAACCATAAAGACATCTGGTTCGCTGCCCTACACTCAGGATTAGGGAAGGGGACAGAAGAATGGTAAAGAGGGACGAGAAGGAAAATAAAAGAGGGAAAGAGAGACAGTAAATTCACTGCAGCATGTATATATATAGACTGCTACCGCAGGTCACATGGGTTCAGACTAACTCACCGTCCTCAAAACAAAAAGAAACATAAGAGTACTTTCACTGCACGCGGCATACAAAAAAAAATACTAGGTGGCTAAAATTTATCCAGGGTACATCACTGAAGTGTATCTAATAATCGCATACTGACTTTAGGACGTAAAACGCATGCCCAACAATTATATGCAATCTCAAGCATTCCCAGAAGTGCTCGTGTCATATTGATTCTTTTTCCTTATCGCCATGTTTTGACATGCTCATCTCACCATATTATTTCCAATCTTATTTGCGAGCAATAAACGGTAGTTGTGGACGGTTCATAGCTTGTAATCTCTGCTTATTGTGTACCTTCCCCGTTTTCATTGTGTGCGCTGCCATATTCCATTATTTCAATCCTTTCTCCACTCTCGAACTATAGACTCGGTTTCTGGTAAATGAATCCTGATAAACCGTATAAACAAAGAGTGAGGAAGATATAGGAACTAAAAAAGGCGTGCGGGACATACATATTCAATAATTTTACCCCTACGATGTTCACCGTGTTTTCCTACAAAACATAAAAACACGCTCCCTCGAAAACATCAGAACACGGCTCAAGGTCTTTATCTGCATCACCCTTTTAAAAAAATCGATAAAACTTTTATTTATTTTCACCGAATGAGAGTGGACGTTTCGCGTGATTGCTGTGCTCACTCGGGGAAACAAAAACTGATTGTGTGCAGATAAAACTCGGACAAAGGCCTTGAAAGCTGAACGCTTTATGTAAGCAAATAGAGCGCGTGAATGCGAGCAACCACTGGCAGCAAGGAGAAGTTCCTTCCGAGGAAAATACGCAATGCCGTAAATGGCCAGAAGTATGACCTGGATATAGAGAAAAAAAACATAGACTGCATATTATAAACAAACGTGAATGTAGGTCACGGGTCGAAAACATTCGTTGTTTCTGCTCTCTCTTGATCTGCGACTTTTACAGCGAAAGCTGTTATGAGATAAAAACACGGGGCACGCGCGGTGCCGTAGTTATCTGCCGCCGCCGCCGGTGTCCGTAACCGGTTACGCAAGAAATGCGAAAAACAAATCTTTGTCTATATAAAACACCAAAGACACAATGAGATTCAAACCCGGGTCCGCTGCGTGCCAGCCCAGTATTCAGCTACTAAGCCACGGTGGTTTTCTTTCTTTATTACTTTTTTGCTAATCATACAGTAGTAATACAGTGCTTATAAACAGTGCGTACAGAGGTAACGAGCAGGATGGTTACATAGTGATTAGAATTCATTAATACGGATAAGTAGCTCAAGTTCTTCAAGCCACTATGGTACTCGATCTCTCAATTTACAGTCATCAATAAAGTTCATGATCATTTGGCGAAAATATTCACATTTGAGTCACGACGTGCTTGGAACTCGTTGGTAAACTGTCCTTAGGCAGACTTGATGTCGGGAAAGGAATCATAGTGTATGAGTAATAAACTGTTTTAGAACAGCAAAAAAAAAAAAACAACTATGTGTCACACGATGCGAATTGTGTAACGAGTGGTCGTCCAATGCTTCAGCCCATTAGAAAAGCGATCGCCTAATAACAGTTTCGATGGAGGCGAAAATGCTTTAGGCCCGTGTGCTCAGATTTGAATGCACGCTAAGGAACCCCAAATGGTCTAAATTTCTGGAGCCCTCCAGTACGGCGTCTCCCATAATCATATGGTGGCTTTGCGACGTTAAATCTCACATATCAATCAATAAATTGACCACTGTGGCACATACTCACCTAAGGCCTAATTCTTCATCGTCGTGAACCACTGCATAAAAAATGGCACAAAATTTCTTGCAAGTGTGTAAAGAATACCTCGCTTCTCCAAAGAATGACGATTGACGTATAGGGCATAGTGAAGCCTGGCCTACTGCGCGAAAATTATCACTACGGCGTACTGGGCACTCAGCAAGTTTTCGTGTAGAAGTTATTCAATGAGTGTTAGGAATGGTTCTGAAAGGCCGTTCTTGTAGCTTTCGCTGCGACTGTGCTGCGAGTTCCGCGCATGCCTGACGATTCATTTCTTTTTTTCGTAATGTCGTACATAGCCTTTTCTGTGAATATACTCATTTTTTTTATTCTGGCGCAACAAGGCCACCGAAAATTCCAAAAGCGCACGAGAAAAAAAAAGACAGAAATAGTAAGAGGGCTAAAAAGAATACCTAAGAAATCAACAAAAAGACACTGTCACGGAATGCAGACAGAAAAGTAAGAACAAACAAACAAAGACGTTATATTAAGTTTCACCAAGATGAAGAACAAAAAAGGGAAGAAGCACGGAAGTTACAAACATCAGGAAGCGAGCCTTTTCCTAGATTCTCTCGCGTACTTTTTTATATTTGAATTTTCTTTTCGTTGTTCACCCCTAGACTTCTAAGTCCTCACAGACTGAGCGCAGAACTATGGCGCTGAAAGAATAAACGGTCCAAGGTTCGGGGCAGCAGTCACCAGCGCCAAACAGTTTACGGCCGGGAAGCGACCGCGCAAGTTTTACGCACGCACATTTTCTTCCCTCCGAGTCCGGCTCCCGGTTCTGCGCGACGTTTACGGTCAGCGCGGTTGGCGGTGCCTGCTGCTCGCACAGGGCTTCTCGCCATGCTGCCAGGCCGAGGAAGTCGGCCTGTGGGTGGACGGTGCCCCATCCTTTTGTTGTCGGAACGCAGCCACGCTCTGTTCTGGCTCGTGTGTCTTGCCGGACGCCAGCACCTTGGAATGCTTCTTTCGTATAGCTGGGCTCTGTTATTCTAAGACCGCTGAAGCCTCTTACCCTCAACTTCTCTTTGTTTCTGTCTCCTGGCGTATATCATGGGACCGCCGTGCATGGAAACTGAACGCCGATTCCGAACGAGTCCACTTGCGCGGTTTCCGGACGGCCCTCCATGGCGTCTTCACATGGCTCTTGCGATTTTGCGGCTGCCATTGCGATCTGCTTTTATTTGTTATTTTTTAGGTTCCTCGCGTTCCTTGTATTATTTGATATCGAAGTGCAAATTATAAGAGCCTTTAACTGGCACAAATCATAGAACTTAGCTCATGGAGTAAAAAAACAACAACTAATCGTTCCAGTTTTGCTTATGAGGGAGTGTCGGCCCTACATTTACGAATGAAAAGAACCTTCTAAGTATACTAGGTCTCTCATAAAGTACGGCAAACCTGTTTCTACCTAATTATTGCGCCTAACTTCATTTGCCTTTCTCGGAATCCCTTTTTATATTGGTCATCGATACCATTATATTTTCTGAGACAACAAAACGGCATTCATTGTGGCTTTACTGCAGCTTTATCCTTCCTGGAGCTTTTTGAGGTGGACGTCGCCCGCTGTGGGTCTCGCGATGATGTAGGCATGTTAAGCCAGAGCTGAGAAGAAGAGAGAGCGATAGAAGAGGAAGGGGAGGAGGGTGCGCAAGCTTATCGAACTGGGGCAGAAACGGTTGACGGTTATTGAAAGGCATGCACGCATGCTGCTCAAGATCGTTTCGCGGCTCCTCTCAAGGAAAATATAAAACAAAGTGCGAAAAACACATCGGAGTTATGCCAAAGGGAACATATATGAAATCGAAAGCTATCAGAACCAAGACAGAAGCAGATGCGACGATAAATGAAAAGAAACTGAGTTTACCTGAAAAAAAGACACGATCAACGGGCGTTGCTTTACTTGTTATGCGCCCTCTTTTCGCCGACATTGGCATTCACTGAAGTGTACAATGATGTAGGCATTTCCGGGTCAAAAAATTTATAATAGGAGGCACCTCGGGTATACACGTCGCGTTTTGTGAAAAATATCTTTAAGATAATAAACAGCTCTAAAATTTGGTCGGTGGCTCACTCATTCTTTGCATGGGGTCGTGATTAATTTATGGTGTAAGTTTCTCACACCGATTGCGGTCGATAAGAGGGGATGCTTTGAAACATTAATGCTAGTTAACCAGCCCCGTGTTCCGGGTTCGTGCTGGCTTAATCTCGGTGGCGGTGATCACATTTCGGTGGAATTGAAATCGTTGAGGCCCGTATAATGTACCATATCAGTACACATTTAGGAACGCCGGATTGTCAAAATTTCCGAAGCCCTTCACTACGACGGTTTGTGGTTCACATAACAACATCGTGGTTTTGCAACCTTAAACCCAACGTATTATTATTATTATTATTATTATTATTATTATTATTATTATTATTATTATTATTATTATTATTATAGTGTGTCTGAGGACACTACAGCGAAACGCTTCAAATGTAATCGATGAACTTCCCAACTTTCCAGAGTTGTGAATTTGTGCGGCCAAGCAAAATGCAGGAGCTTAATTTTTTCCTGACCGTCATTAATTTTCTTTTGTCCCAATGTATTGGCATTACTGACCAATGCCCGATACTCACAAGGCAGTGCTGGAAGTCTTATAAACCAGTCAACTAGAGCATACATGTATATATATATATATAATGTTCGCCTTTCTCGAAATTTTCTGCCACTCTGAATCATCATCGAGTTGTTTTTCTTCCGGGTGTATTGGGTATGTCAATCGTAAGTTTTTCTCGAGAGGTGCGGCCCAACATGTACGGTAGGTATATTTTCTCAGGTACTAGAAAGTAATCTAGATAATATGACATTTTCTGCAACCAAAACCATGGCATTCGTGCTTTATGCGTAGTATTTCGGCATATTTACCCCGGGTAAGGCTGATATAGCCGCGAGGACCTATTTCAAAGATAATCTCTTAGAATAACGTAACCGTAGCTACTTCAACGTCGTATATAGCCGTGTCTCGATTACTCAGTCGTAAACAAGACACGACAAATGTTATGAGCAGACAACGTTTCCAGTCGTGCGATTAAAGAAATGATACAACATACGCGCCATGCGACGCTCATCAGGACGCCCCTGGTGCGTGAGGCTATACTCTAGCGCTGTTGTTCTTCTTCTTTATCCTATTTTTTTATTCAGGCAGAGAGGGCTGCTTCTGGGTCACGTGACAGCGCCACTGCTTTAAATGGACAGGTAGCACGCGCGCCGCGGCTGCCCTTTTCGCGAGATTGAATGCGTCTTCCACTCCAGAGCTTGCTACTCGACCCCAGCCTCTCCCTCCTCGATTCCTGTTTATTTGCTTTCGTGCGCGTTCGGCATGCTTTAGACGTTATGGTCTCGGAAGATGGCCGCAATTTATTGCGCCCCTTTTCCTGTGCGCAAACAGGCGCGTCTCCATGGCACGACCCGGGGGCCCGGCAAGTTTCTGTGTCACGTCGCCGAGAGAGGAAGCGGCCTTTGTGTCATCGCAGCAAACAAACGGCCGCCTTCCTGCGATGCGGTCGAGGTCACAGCGCTGACCAGGTGCGCTTTGCGATGGCTGACCACCATGTTAACGTTTTCTTGGTATCATCTATTCCTGGCTGTCAGCTGCTCGAGACGACGACAATATCGAGCACTCTTGAAATGAATTGCTAGTTGCTAGCGAAGGTATTGAGCGTACGCAAACAATGTCATTCCATAGATTACTGACTTAATAAGCTATCGTTTTCCATTAGAGTCGTGGTGAAATCTACCCGGCCGTTTGTCCTTGTTTTATCATCGTTGTGTGGGAAAAATGGATTCAATTGCATTAATAAAGCACTTAGTATGGCTATCTCGTATGTCATTCGCAATGTTTACATATATAGATATGCTGTTGCCCACCCACATTTTACCTACTATCCTCACGGCAGGCACGCATGCACTTAAGTATCGGAAAAACACACACACACAAACACATGCATAGACACGCACACACATACACGCACACGAACGAACACACAGACACACACTCAGTATAGACAGGGTTGAAAAATAGGCCGACGCTATCTGTGATGATACGACTAAGTAAATGTGTGTTGCTTACTCTTGTCTAACATATAGCACAATTTTTTCGCTTGATTGCTTACTTAGGCACGAATAATTACGTGAGTTTTCAAGCAGCCAAGTTAATAAAAAATACTTGGGGAAAATTGTAGATTGCTTTGCTGAATGTTTGATAAGACAGTTTATATCCTAATAGCTGTTATTTATTGTTGTTTTTCCGCTTATTGCAAACACCTGCGTAATAAAAAAATGAACGAAGAAAGAAAAGCGACGTGCCATGCCCGATGGCCCGCTTTTTTGCGACCATCTTTTGCTAAGCATTCCATGTGAGGAATACCACTGATTCAATTGGCCGGGTGCCCCGCCGTGGTGGTCTAGTGGCTAAGGTATTCGGCTGCTGACCCACAGATCGTGGCATCGAATCCCAGCTGCGGCGGCTGCATTTCCGATGGAGACGGAAACGCTGTAGGCCCGTGTGCTCAGATTTGGGTGCACGTTAAAGAACCCCAGGTGGTCGAAATTTCCGGAGCCCCCCACTACGGCGTCTCTCATATTCATAGGGTGGTTTTGGGACGTTAAACCACACATATCAATCGATGACATTCTCTTTTTGCCATCACGGCACAGCGCTTGCAAGGTACACGCTATGTGTCATGACAGCCACGACGAAGCACCCACTAAGCCACTATGCAATTCATAATCCTGCTTATAAGCGAGGTACCCGCTACACATTGGTAAGGCATCATGTGTACTTTGGGTGGTGGCTGATGACGATGAATAATAAGCGCGTTCCAGAACACATTCTCTTTCTGCCAAGGATTAAAACAACTGCGGCGGCTGCATTTCCGATGGAGGCGGAAATGTTGTAGGCCCGTGTGCTCAGATTTGGGTGCACGTTAAAGAACCCCAGGTGGTCAAAATTTCCGGAGCCCTCCACTACGGCGTCTCTCGTAATCAAATGGTGGTTTTGGGACGTTAAACCCCACAAATCAATCAATCAAGGATTAAAACAAACGTGAACGCGCTTTTATCCGCGAAGCCGCAGTTGAACGAGTACAAAGGCAAGTCGATCCCGATAGGTTGATGGCTCGCGCAGCTGCCGCGAAACTCGGTGCCGGCAAGCCAACCCGCAGTGTAGGGCTCGCGAAGCTGCAGCGAGACGTGATCATATGAGAAGCGTATCTCAAGTTTGGGGGCCGTAACAGGTGTAATAATAAACCCGGTAATTTCTTGGCCTGAACCTAGGCCGTCCCCGTGGAGGATCGGGCAACCTGTCTCCTCGCTGCCTTGCGGGCTTGCTACATGGCACACAGTTGATGCTGGAGGTTGGAGCTGCGCAGCGCAGCCGTCCGCTACACAGCAGCCTCATCTGGGGAGACTGCATTTTCTTCCGCTAAAGCTGCAAATTCCCAGAGAATGTGCCTAAATGAGGCATGAGTCCAGCCGCACAATTTGCATGTATCATCTGGATACAATTATCATCTGGGTATATCCTCTTAAAATGAATGGGGTTGGGGAATGTCTAGGTTTGCAACTGCCTGCAATCTACCGCTTCGGATCTGTCGATGTTTGGGCTTGGTGGTGGATGAATAACCTAGATTTTTAATAAAAGTTTGTGATTTCGTAGTATCTGGTCATTCTATTCCTCTCTGAAAATTCATATTTCGCACATCAACCTTCTTGTAGGGTAGAGTTACAACAACAGAGAAGCTTACGACCTTAATTTGTTATTATTGGGTTATTATGTCCAAAAACCACCATATGAATATCACAGAGGCTGTATTGGAGAGCTCCGGAAATTTCAACCTCCTGCGGTTCTTTAACTTGCACTTAAACCTGAGCTCACGGGCCGCAAAGATTTTTGCCTCTATCGAAAATGCGGCCGCTGCGGCTGGGATTCGATTCTCTGACCTGCGGGTCACTAGCCGAGTGTTTAGCGAGCGCTTAGCGAGCGTTCAGCCGCAGTGCCATGAATACAGTGAACTAATATACACCATGAACTCGAGGTAGTTGAAGGCGGGAAGTAGATACGAAGGGCAAGCCGTAAGAAAGTAAAAGCCGAATTCTCCTGTCTCTCATTCTCCATTAGTAGCCACTGACATGTACATTGAGCACTATCTGACAAAAAAGGGTGGCTACGTTATACTCACTGGGCGTAACCTCCTTGGTTTTAGAAAGATTTAGCGAGCGTTGGGCCGCAGTGCCATGAATAAAGTGAACTAGTATATACCATGAACTCGAGGTGGTTAAAGGTGAGAAGTAGACACGAAGCGCAAGCCGTAAGAAAGTGTGCGTGTGCCACCTATCGTTTAGTCCTTTGAATGTCTGCTGGATGGCGGTGCTTCGATATGGGGAATATATGATGAGAAGATGCGAGATGATGGTACTTGGAGGGTTGAATATACGGACGAAAGGACACACAGACAGATGCATGGACGGACGCACGGATGACTGCACGGTCGGATGGACGCATAGACGGATGCAGGGGAGGATGCATGGATGAATGCAGGGACGGACGCACGAACAGACGCACGCACGGACAGGCGAATGGACGCACGAACGGTCACTCAGACGGACGGAAGCAAGAATGAATGGATGGACGGATGCTTCGCCCCACTCTCCATCATTTACTCCGTGGATATACTGCCATTTTTTTTTGAGTTCTAAGGGAATCGGAAGATGGTCAGAGATGTACACAGGCGAAGTTGGGATGGGCGGAACACGCAAATCGGAGACAAACGTCGCTAAAGCATGTGGAATGTAAGCCCAGTCGAATCTGCTGGAGGATGGTCCGCGGCGCCATGTCCAAACAAAATTATTCCCGTGCATGACACTATGCGCATCCAGCAATGAAAAATGCTGGACAAGACGTCGCAGCTCACGTGATTTCCAAGCAGACCAACCCTAGCCAGGACCTTGTGCATTGCATCGCGTATTTAGCACAGTATTTATGTCTCCAATTAGAATTAACTGACAACCGTCTAAAAAAAATAACATCCGAATTCTGAAAAAAAAATCATTACAATGTCTGACTTGTGCAGGCGGGCACACACAGAGTATCCTCATTCGAAAAGTAGGTACAATCCAGAGCCAGAACTCTACCAACGCCGTCATAAACAACGTGGTGACTTCTCGATAAAGCCCGATTAAGTATAATAATGTCTACTCTCGTAAAACGAGTTGTAGCGAAAGAGAAAAAACAATCCAAGTTAAACTTTTGTTTAAAAGCCCTAACATCGGATAGCGAAAAGAAATCAGTTTTCTGCTGGCACAAAACATCACAATTTGCAGCAAGGGCTACACTTATCACCTCGGCCTGCTTTACCGGACTGCGAAAAACCTTTTACGTTAAATGAAAGAATATTCAATGAAGTAGCCATCGTAAACAATAAAGACTAATTTGGACACTGAACTCACAGTTCTGACAAACGTGGGAGCAGGTGCCCCGCAAGCAGCTCAATCACTTTTTACGAGCAGACGGCCCACCGGAAGCGCGGGGCTTTTGGGGTCGCATCGAGGTCCGCAGGGGACTTCTGTCTTTGTTGGGGGCCTCTGAGTTGCTGCTGGATATTCTGTGGCGCTTGGTGCCGAGGCTCTGGAGTGAAGATGGCATAAACGCGTCTAAACTGTCCCGGCTGAGGAAGGCTTGGAGTGCTGTCGGTGTCTAACTGCAGGGCCGTGTCACTCCTAGCGCTGTTCGAGTCCTCGTTGATGGAACCTCGTAACCTAGGGACAAAGTCTCTTTAATGGTAGAAGGACTAACAAAAGGCTGGGAAGTCGTGGGGTGAGCATCATGCAGATATCCCGTCATCATCTGCGACGCGTTCACCAAGAGACACCTCCTCTGGCGAGGGCTCGACCTGTGGTTCTGTGGAAATCATGATCGATAAAACAAACTGCTCTCACTGCGCAATCGTTCACTGGCCACCCAGTGTAATACACTGGAATAGGACCTCCAAGATAGTGCCGGTGGGAGATGTCTCCTGTGATTTGCTGAAGAATAAAATTTCACAGCGTGCGCGTTAACTAAAAGTGGACTGCGGGACCATTCGGAGTCTCTATTGTCTCTTAATGCCCATTAGCAGCCATTAACATGTTCCAGCAGGAAACACGAGTTCATCACTGCACGCTTTGCGTCTCCTCAGGTTTCTCTCGCGCGAAACGCCGCGATTCTAATACCACGATGAGCGCTAGCGGGTTAGCGTCCGCTACTTCGCATCTGCACATGGTTTCGTTTAGCCAGATATAGTTTAATCTCTTTCTTTCTTTCCTTCTTTCTTTCTTTCTTTCTTTCTTTCCTTCTTTCTTTCTTTCTTTCTTTATTTCGTTTTCTTTCTTTACATTTTCTTTTCTTTCATTATCTCTTTGTTTCTTGCTTTCTTTCTCACCACTTACATTAAAATAATCTGTTTTGAGATACAGTGCTGATGCTGCGTAAATTTGCTCTGGCATCACGCACGTTCTTCGTGGATGTCGGACGAGTTTCTCTCAGTGCGTACTACAGTGCGCACAAGCGTTCGTAGCACATTAAAATTGCGAAAGGCATTTTTATTGCTGTGTTAATTCTTTAATCCAATTACCGCATTCCGGGCTTAATTTGTGCCTCCCCATCAGGGCGTTCTGGCATGCACCACGATAGCTTGCAGACTTTTTTTTTTTTTTTTTATTGGCGCTAGTATGCCCTACGGCATCAGTTAAATAAAAAGGAAAAGTTTTGTTTCCTGTATGAAGGCCAGGAGTTGTCGATGCAGTGGACCGTGCGTCCAGCGCGTCAAGTCAGGTGGTCGGCCGGGGTGGTGGTGAAGGCCGCGTAGGTGGCGAGTGCGAGCCTGGTGAAGGCCCGGGCAGGTTCCCAATAGGTGATCAAGCGTTGCCTCTGTGGCTGGGGCAACGCAGAATGGGCACGTCGTTGGGGGAGGCTGTGCACCAGATGTCCATGTAGCCCGGATTGCAGGAGTCAAGGCGGCGCCCACACGAATCCTCCTGAGCGCAACCTCCTCTCGGCGAGTTAGGCCGCCGGGAAGGTCAGATCCACGCGGAGGAATGAGAGCACGCGTGGAGCGCCGGAGGGTTTCTTTGTGCACAAGCAAGCTGTCCTTCGGGGACAAACGAAGTAGAGGCAGCGGGTGTTGAACAGTCGCTGGATGGCTTGCAGACGTACGCGCGCGCGCACTCTCAATGAACCGAAGGGCCCAGTCGGCGGCATTCCTTTTGCGCGGCCCAGCTGGACGCACGCGGTCTTCGGAGAAACTTCCCGCTGCCTCAGAATAAAGAACGAAGAATCAGTGGAAGAGCCGAAAATCGAATTCCTCTTCCAGCTGCCCAGGCCGCTAGCAGGAGCCCAGATAGCTTCGGCACGGTTGTGCGTGGGACCGTCCTCCACTTGTACCCCCTGTATTTCTCTTTCCTGCCGGTGAGCGGCACACTTGCCTTCTTTCTCGTCTTCTTCTCTTTTTTCGCGGGTTGCCGTTGGACTGCCCTCAATACTTTCTCCTTTGAGGTCGCACCCCTCGCTTCTTCTTCTCTCGTCCACTTACTGTGACGTTCTGCATTTCGCTCTCTTTCTTTCTTTTTTTTTTTTTGAAGTCTAAGTGCTTCTTCGCCGATTTCTATCTGTTTGTTTTTTTTCTTTCTTCCCTGCTTTCTCGTCTTCTTTTTTTCTTTCCTTTCTTTCTTTTTTTTTCTTTTTTCAGCTGCGGCTTCCCTAATGCATGCGCTTAGCTGATGTCCGTCTTTTCGGCCTTCCACGCTTATTAAGAGTTATTCGACTTTCTAGCCGTCTGAGATTTCGCCGTTTCTGGGGACGCCCGCCGCCGTACGTCTTTCAAGTGCGTGCATTACTACTTCGTTGAAATGTTTTGGCTCACTGTTCTTTTTTTTTCTATGGAGCCCTCTAAAAGCCAGTCACATTTTTCTAAATTTGTTTCAGCTGTTAGTGTATCCGAGTTGTGTAAAAATTAGTATAAAATGGTACGGCGTCTGAAATAGCTAGTACGCGTGTGTGTAAAAAACTAGTAAGCGCGTTATGTGTTCTAGGTAATCGTGTTTCTTGCCTTTGTATGTGGCATATTGCTAAGGAAAAATTGAGGACCATATACTTTCTATGGATCGTTCTGGTGTGTTCAAAAAGATTATTGAAATTATGAATAAAGACATATTTGAAAATAAATGAAATACTGTATTTTTTATGGTAGCAATGCTACAGTGGATAAAACTCTAGGTCGCAGATCTTATCGAAATGATATGTACATACTTTGCGTGGAATAAGATGAAAAAAAAAAATTGAGGCATGCCCACATTTTGGTGCAGTGCAACCAGAAGCCGAAAGACAGAATGCAAAAGAAGCCAAAAGCCAAAATAAGCCAGACGATAATCACTGAAAAGAGTTGTAATAATGGTAAGGTAACACAAAAAGGAATTGAACTACTCGAAAACACAACTTGTTTTTCATAATGGCTGATTAGGATACCTTAGCAAGCAAATATTGCCGGTTCAGTTGTTTTTGCTGACGTTGCTTTAGTTCCTACGGCGAACTCCATCGTTCTCTCATGCTGCATCACGCGCATGCGCGTACACACGCACACGTAAACACACACACACACACACACACACGCACACGCACACGCACACGCACATACACACGCACACGCGTGTGTGTGTCTGTGTTCGCGAGTGGTATTAACATCCGAGACAGATCTGTGGTTCTCCTTTAGTTCCCGCTAGATCATCAGCAGAGATGCGTGAAAAATACCTCAAGTTTTAGGCGATACTACAAACATATATAAGCCTCAACACATCACGGCACGCAGCAGTGTTCACACGGTTCACGCAAACCACAACGGTATTGGACCCACTCCTTCTGCCCCTGCCAAGACACCGACTGGACATTGGGTCGAGCCTCGCTCTCGACAGGGGAACCAAGCAGCAGCAGTGAAAGTGTGCGGGGCGGAAAACTTGTTATGGCGAGATTGATATTCGATCGCTCCTTCCGAACACTTCTCGGCGTCAGTTACCTTCCTGGTGACTACACACTTTGCTGCAATGTGTTTCCGTGGCGCAGCGTGTTTACTCTTCAGGCAGCGCTGCGGTTAGCGTATACGTGTCCCACCGCTAAGTTCACGAAAATCTCCTATATCAACGTTACATCTTTCGATCAAGCCATCGAGTACTTCCCCACTGCTGTTTATCCTCAAAGTGGCTACCACCCGACCCTTGGTCGTGCGGGGCTTTTGTTTCCGTTAGTGGGAGGCTAACCGGAGTAGAAAGATCGGTGAAATGTTGCTAATACCGGCAACAGGAATGGATACATAAAAAAAAAAAACACGCCGCGAGTATCACAGGGGTTTTGGTCTTCCTCACGCATAAGCCTATTTCAGCGTTAGTAATCTTGCTATTCTCTTTCTCACTTTGCTCCTCCTTGCGCCTCTCTTGCACGCAAGCCGTGTCACTCATGTTTCTTTTCCCCACTTTCTTTTTATTATTTTGAGCTCTCAGCGCCGAGATTCATTCGAGAAGAATGTGTCGTGTAGCGCTGACTGCAGCAAGGGTGTCGAGACAAAACAAAAACGCAGAGGAGGTATCTGGCAAAAAAACTTTTCTTTTGTTATTATTGCAGTTAGTTGTTTTGTTCATATTCGTCGACGAAGAAAGGAGGGCGGTAGAGCGAAGAAGCCTCGGTGAGGAAAGGTCAAAACGACTTTGCGGTGCGCGTGGCCGCGATGGCAGCCATTACCGAGAATTGAGAGGTCGCTCGTAGAAAAGGAGGAACGAAAAGAAACAACAGCATTTTTAACGAATTATTAAGAAATAAGAAGAGCGACGGGGAGAGCTGAGGGAGGCGTTTGGCTCCTGTACTCGTAACAGCGTTGAAGAAAAAAAAACAAGTAGTGAAAAAAGTTGGGGTAATGGCTTCTATATTCCGTACCTTTGTAGCCGCGCTTTTATTTCGCCGTTGTTCCGCGTGTATGTGGTGGTTCGATATTTCCCTGCGACAGCGATCATTCTTTCGCGGCAAATTTTCGCTTCTCTCTTTATCTCCGTTCCCGTCAGGAAGCCTCGTTTAGGTCGTTTGCGACCTCATGCGCCCACCAAAATGATGGTCTTGTTACGTTGGCACGTACCGGGGCTGCTAAACATGTTCGGCTGCACAGTATATATGAGGTTCCTTATATACACGTGGCACTGTTATCACCACTGGTGTACATTATTTGACACCGACATGTGGGACGCCTTTTAGGCTAGTCACAATGAAAAAATTGGCTCATTTTACCGTAACGCTTCGGGCGCCTCGAGTAAACGCTATAGGCAAATCTTATTATGCATGTGTTCGAATAGTACGCTAACGAAATAGCAACGTGAACGTTCGTACGTGAAAGAACACTAAAAAAGGTAGAGACGGCGTAAAAACAAACTGCGAAATAAGATGTTCTGGAACCAGAAGTCACAGTGCAGCACCAGCACTCCATTACGTCGGATTACTTACAGTTTACCTATTATTTTATTCGTACTGAAAGGCAATGGATGTAATTCCAAAAACCGTATAGCCAGGAAAACTTCTTGACTTGCTTGACATAATTGTTGCGAACACTGTAGTATTTTTTAAGTTACTATTTTCTCTGCTTATTGCACATTCTTTCTCAGACTGATTGTTTTCCATACTTTATTCGGTAATAGCTACACAAGCATGTGTTCATTTGCGATTGCTACTAAACCCGCACCGTTCGAGATAATAATTTGTGCCTCTAATCAATGCTATCACAACGTTATCTTTCAGAAATATATGCATTACCATTGTGCACGCTTAATTGATATGTGAGGTTCAACGTCCAAAAAGCACCTTATGATTATGAGAGACGCCGTAGTGGAGGGCTCCACAAATTTCGAATATAGGTGTGCACTGTGGGGGCACGGTTCTTTTCCGCGCACCGACAGTGCACACTTATTCCCATTTAGCGCGTTCCCAAGTGAATTAAGCTCACAGTGTACTCTGTGCGGGATGGGGGAGGGGGGGGGGCGTGCGATTTTGAGCTCATGCTCTGCAGGTTATTTGAGGACCCCCGTTATTTGAGGACAAGAAGCTGACAGAACAAAAATGGAGCTGGGCCTTTAAGATTCGGGGTATAAATATCAACTTCAGGCTGTTGAGAGAACCTTCAATTCGGTGATTAGGCTATAGGTCTAACTGTCCCCACGCGGGAGCGCCCAGCGGTGCCACTCGGAATGCTTTAACGAATGTTTTTCGTATATCAAACTATTATCAGTCAGTCACATAAAATATTTCAGTCACCAGACAACCAATTGTTTTCGAAGAATGGCTGATAAAAAGCCTGCCGGAATATGCTTATTGCAGCCCACAAAATAAATCTAACTCTCTTATTGTACTTGTGATACTAGCTGCTTATTGCGCTCAATTCGTTGTCTTTGTAGACTGTCGCAAGCGCATTAAGGAAAACTGACAAAAATCATGTTGAGGCTTCAATAAAACACAAATTAAATGCCTCAGCCTGCACCATAGAAGTATAACGGGCTTAATTTAATTAAAATAAAGTGAATAGGGCTTGCGCCAAAGAGTTGGTTTGGAAAATAAAGGATTAACAGGAAGAAAAAGAAAAGGAGAAGTGGAGAGGGAGGATAAAAAAAGTTAAATACGGTGCAGCTCCCCCAGCTACGGGAACCAGCCCAGCAAATCAGCAGAATTTATTTTCAATAAAATATGTGATTATACAATGGATTTCCTTCATGAGCTCCGTATCTTGACTAACAAACTTCTTCTCGAGTTTCTTGGGTCTTGTGCTTGGATCTTTTTTCGTTCTTCTTTGTCGCCTGTTTCACGGGTTGACTTTCGCTCTCAATTCCTCCTCCTGCTCGAGAGAAGGTTATTAGTGGCATGTTACGCACTGTTTTTTAATACCGAGTATGTTGCCTCCTGATTTCTCGATTTGTTTATTTGAAACCTTCTTATATTGCAGGTTCGCTAAAAACTGGATAACTAACTGGAACATTTGGAAGCCTGGACGGTTAATGAGTTGGGTTTTAACTTGTCAGTCATCACTGGCTGTCTCCGTGCGAGGTTTTCAGCTATACCTTTTCGTACTCATTCAATATGTTGATGTTATATGTTTCTTTTCCTTGTGTCATTGCCTCTTTTCATTTGTTTAGTGTTATCACACTTTCCCTCTTTTCATGTGTGATAGTCTTTGCTTGACCAGGGATCGTGGTGGACCCGAAGCAAAGATAATAGATTGTTTGTAAAGGTTGTCCTCTCAGTACTGTGCCACTTTGAAATAATTTTTATTCATTATTATGTTGATTATTTCCTTTTTCCTATGTCTTTTTCCTTAATATTAGGTTTTGACGATGGTACACAAAGAGAATTGATGTTCGAATGCATCATCTTTGCCAATTGTAATATTTCGATTCTTGTTCTCGTTTATCCGTCATCCAAACATGCCTGCCTGGGGTGACTCCGCATCTCTTCATCTCATGTTCCTGGGTGGTTATGTTCAGGTCTAGGATTAGGAATCAGGAAGGCCTCTTGCGTGAAACTTACCCGAACTTTCATGAGGTCTATCTTATTCGATAGCTCGAAGGCTGTGCTTTACGTCCTTTTTTTGAGAGTGGATGAATTTGATTATGCACGAGTTTCATGCTGAATTCTTTGATTTTGCATAGGTCTGGGACCCAGAGTGCTGTCGTATGCGCATTAAGAAAAACTGACAGGATCCCTGAATGATTCTGCACAAATGTGGTAGTTTTGTACTGCATGCCTCCAGTACCGGAGCCATTAGCAGCTCCTGCCCCTGATCTGGTATGCGCTACCGTTGTGATCGACACACACTTGTCCAAGCGATTATTTCATGGGAAGACGTCAACATGTGACGTCCCATTATAGCGTTTTTACAAGAAATCATCGGTTGGTCATGTGTGGGTTGATCATAATGTGACGTTCGGGTGTGTGACGTCACAGTAACGTAAATTTTGCTGATCTGCACCATCATGATGGTGTCTTGTGATGATCTCTTGACGTGATGACGATATTTTTTTTTTGCATATTTGATGCCGACGCCGACGCGAGACGTCAGCACCGGTGGTCAATCTTTGCTGTTTTTATAAGCCGTTTGAGAATATAATCTGAAAATTGATGTTTCCTATTAGGCGTCAGTTCCGAGGTGAGTAGCGGGGCCAACAGCAGTGAAAGATGGGTTGACCAGGGTCGCACTTGGAGTTGTAGAAACAGCCAGGGTATCACGCAACCTCCCAGCATCACATGTCGCAAGCGCAGCACTCCTATATAACCGCACACGTCGCCGCCGCTGCTGCAACAAGCAGGACATTCGACGCCACAGAGACAGTGTTATCGGTGAAGCCGGACGTCCAGGGGCTCCACTTTGAAAAAGGGGCTTGGAATATGGCAGCCTCGGGGTATCTCTTCCAACAAACAGCTCCAACTTCGCGTGCTGACGAGAGATACGGCCCTGTTATTCTGTCCGCTCCGGGCGAGCCCTTGCGTCGCAGTTCTCTCGTTGTTCGCAGCGGCGCTGGGTGACGTTTGCGTCCTTGGGAAAGGTTAGAACGCGGGAACTTACACGCTCCGAGATACTGCACACTCGCACGAACACGCACACAAAGACACACACACGCACGCGGGAAAACACACACGCACGCACTACTCTCTCGTAATAAATTGCGAAACACATCCGATAAGGCAGAGCATCACTGGGTGCACAATGATGCTATTTTACACCATTGAAATAAGTACAACAGGAAAGGTGAAATAACTAATGGTACTCTGATTAGAGAATGAGCAATGAAACATCTAGATTACGTTCATGTCCCTGAGAGAGACAGTACACTGGCAATACAGAAATAACTCTTCAACAATTGACTGGTTTCGCATTTGTGCATGCTCCAGTCATGTACCCTACAGAGCTTACTGAACTTAGCATTTGCACCGTGTGATGAACTTCGTCCGGGATCGCTATGAAAAAAAAAAAGGGATACGTGATTTCAATGCAACCAATTAAACTACAAGCTTCATTTGAGTTTGTATTGTAGAAAGTATATGCCGCATTCAATGTAAGTCTTGTGGCACGCAGTTGGCTTTTAAAGCAGCCATTGTGACTGCTATTACAAATATATCAAGACATGACATATCATGTGCACCACCGAACAGAAACTACATGACATGTCTCTTAGAGTGAAGGACAGAAGCTAGTGTGTTTGCGGCTGATTTAAATGACGAAAAGATAGTTCAGCAGGCAATCTGAATTGATGTGAAAAAGATCAACAGACAGAAAAATCGACCCCGGGACTGGGTGGGGTAATTAAAAAGGCCCTTAGTAACTTGGACAACGAGACCATCTCTGAACTTAATAAGTAGACAGGAGAATCGGCAGCGTCGGCACCCCACAAGGCTCCGTCATCTCGCCGATGCTCTTCAATCTCGTTATGATCGCCCTCCTCGAACGCCTAAACGCCTTAGAGGGAGTGAATCATGCCACATACGCAGACGACATTGCAATTTGGGTATGCGTTGAAAGTGACGGAGACATCTCGCAGTGGCTAGAGACTGGGATTGAGGTAGTGGAACAGTACCTTGTGGGAACAGGTCCTGTCTGCAGAAAAATCTGAACTTCCCCTATACCACCCGACGCTCAAGGGAAGACCTCGCAAATGTTTCATCCGGCATGCAAAGTACGAAGAAGTTTGCTAGCGCACACAACATGAGCAAGAACTTTCTCGCGTAAAGCAGATCAAGGTGTTTGGACTCAAAATAGAATCAAATGGTGCCAAATGCAGGAACGATAAGGAACCTGGAGATTAAGGTCATGAACACCACGGGCCTCATCAGGAGAATCACCAATAGACATCGGGGCATGAAGGACGCCAGTGTCGTCATACTTACCCATTCCTTCGTTATTAGCTACATTGCATACGTGGCCGCCTACCCCAAATAGTACACTGCTGAAAAGACTAAGCTGAACAACCTTATTAGAAGAACACAGAAGATGGCGCTGAGACTTACAGACAGCACCAGCGCGGAACTTCTACTGCAGTTGGGCATGCCAAATGCACTTGAAGAGCTATTAGAGGCACATTAAATGTCACAACTGGACAGACTAACCAGGACACAAACGGGCAGGAACATCGGAAAAAAAAACACGGTATAGCCTATCACAAGACGCACGGCGATAATAAATCCCTCCCCAGCCCGGTCAGAGAACACCTCCATGGGGCTAACTTACCCAAGAACATTCACTCTGAAATTAATCAGGGTCGAAGAGAGCAGAACCAGGACTCTACTACAAACCTTTGGTATAGATACGAGGAAGCGCAGTTCATAGACGTGATACAACATGCGTATCTACGTGCCTTCACAGCGGCAGTCCTCAATACTGACAAGCAATAGGTCAGCTCATGTAGTGTACGCAGCAGACACCCTGAGGTAACGGAAGAAGAGCCGATAGCCCTAGCCATAGTTTTCCCCAATAGCTGATATATTCTAAGTGATTCGCAGACAGCGGTCAAAACTATGCACAAGGCTGAATTTTGCCATAGACCGCGGCAATCATTAAAGCCAGCGGAAAGCATATGACCTCTGTAGAGACTAAAGAACGACATATTATATGATTCCCGACTCACACGTTCCCCCACACCCCCGTTCTCAGCCTCAATGCGGAAATCCATCGCGTAGTGCGAGGTCTCACGTTTTGTGCCCACGTAGAAAGGTCTTCTTCAGAGAATGAACATCCCGTGAAAGACTGAACAGAGAGGGATAGAATGACCCAATACTGCGACATTCAGAACTTTTATAAAAAATATAGGCGTATTTATGCACCACCAAGCTTCAAACTCGACAAATCGGAAGTGGTAGATTAGAGGAATTTACAAGCACACACCTTCCCCAACCCCATTAATTTTAAGAGAATATACCAATATGTCTATCCAGATAATACTTGCGAATTGTGCGGTTGGACTCACGCATTGCATAGACACGTTCTCTGGGAATGTGCAGTTTTGGCAGAAAAAAAATGCAGTCTCCCCAGACGAGGCTGCGGCGTGGTAGATGGCCACACCCGCAACCACAGTCAGAGCTCCAACCTCCAGGATCAACTGTGAGCCAATCAGCACGCCCGCGAGGCGGCGAGGAGACAGGATCTCCGGTCCTCCTCGGAGGTGCACGTGGCCTAGGCCCAGGCCACGAATTCGCCGGAGTCAATAATTTCATTTCATTTCATTTCATTTATTTACTCTCAAGGCCGAAGCATTACAGAGAGGAGCGGGTATACATCGTACAGAAAATCAGAAAATACAGCAAATCAAAATTATATGCGCACAATGGTGATCTGAAAACCATAAAAGAAAAGAAAGACTGCGTGATGTGAAGAAGAGGCAGGGTGGTTGTAACAACAATGTTCAACATGGTTGCGTCTTTGAATGACACGCGCACACAAAAAACTAACAAGAGAAAACACAGCGTGACTTAAGTGGCGAGTTTACGCGAAATGGTTAGAGAGGGCGTTTTTAAACAAAGTGAGGTCAGTGATAGCAGCGATAGGGCGGGAAGGTGGTTCCACTCATTTGCAGTTTTCGGGATGAATGATTCAAAATATAAATTCGTGCGGGCGCTAGGAACGCCCACTTTAAACTGATGATCGTTGCGTGAGGAAACGTACGAGGGGGGCTGGAAAAGAGTGTTGTCAAAAGACGGAATACAATGAAAGATCTTATGGAACAGGCAAAGGCGAGATATTTTACGCCACAGTGAGAGAGTGGGTAAGTGAAGATTGGCTTTCATCGAGGTAACACTGGACGTGCGATGGTAGTTTGACATGACAAAACGTGCCGAGCGATTTTGAACCGCCTCGATGCTGTCAGCGAGGTAATTGGTATGTGGATCCCAGACTGATGACGCGTACTCGAGTTTAGGTCGGACTAATGTTTGGACAATAAGGTTGTTACCACCACCACTTCCTCAAATGCATCTACACACCTGATGGCTAGAGACTAAAAGGACTGCAGATATGTGTGAAAGCGCGTGTTGTGATCGTTTTGTTTCTCTGATTTTGTTCACTGTCTAATATCCTTTTTTGCTTCACTTTTTTTTTACGATTGAAGTAGTTTATGAGTAATCTCATAAGTTACGTACAAAACCACGATAGGAATACGAAGTACGCCGCATTCGAAGGCTCAGAAATGTTCAACTTTTTGAAGTCCTTTAACGTGCGCGGGCCTCTGGAATTCAGCTTTTATCACAATGCCACCACCACGGCCAGAATTTAACTTGAGATCTTCGATTCGGCTACCGAGAACCGCAACCACTACCCCACCACGGTCAAACATGAACCAGTTTCAGCAAGGTAAAAAACCATGCACCTTCCTCGTCGTTCTTGTTTACGTTCGTCAATAAACACCATTACTCCACTCTCTAAATCAAGTTATTCGCAGTTCGATGAGCGATAGGCGGCCCGCAGCGGCTGTGTTCATGGGCAGTAGTGGGGTTTATAATAATAATAATAATAATAATAATAATAATAATAATAATAATAATAATAATAATAATAATAATAATAATAATAATAATAATAATAATAATAATAATAATAATAACGGTTGGAGTTTAATGTCCCGAAACCGCCATGTGATTAGAGAGACGTCGTGGCGGAGCGCTTCGGAGTTTTTGCCCACATAGGTTTCTTTAACGTGCACCTCAATAGGAGAATGCTCCCCTCGAGCATTTTATCTAAAATGCAGGCACCGCAGCTGGGATTTATTCCCGCGATGTGCTGGTCAGCTGTCAACAACCATAACCACTAGAACATCGTGGCGCTTCAGTAATATGGTTTCACTCGCAGCTTTAGCACAAGTTTTCAATTACTTCAAGAGAATGCTCGCAAGAAAATGTTCTTCAAGCCAAGCTTGGCATTTGTTGAACACATTCGTCACAGCGTTGTCGTGTGCGAAAAACCCCGCGCGGGAACGAATCGATTCTTCGCGCCAGTGGAGCTGCAGCCCTCGAAGGTTCACCGCTCGCATGCGTGTTTGTTTGCGCAGTTTTCCCATTGCTGGTGCTCTATCGATCATGAGCTTGTTGGTGACGAGCCGTTTCGCACATGAAAACCAGATCTGTCATCGAGGTCATTTGCAATTTAACGTCGCCACGCTTAATAGTTGTCTGGACATAAACGTATGACCCCACGTTTTGGCACAGGAACGTGAGTCAATAGACACAAGGCCAACTGCGCAGGCATGGCCCCACGCCCCACCCGCAACAAGTCAAAGCTGTTTCGTGCCAGCTCTGGAGAGGAAGGACTTGTGAAACCATGGAAGAAGAAAGAAAGAAAGAAAGAAAGAAAGAAAGAAAGAAAGAAAGAAAGAAAGAAAGAAAGAAAGAAAGAAAGAAAGAAAGAAAGAATTTTGGTTAGGCACGCCCACACGAAGCCTTCTTTGTCCCCATTTTTCTGATATGGGGAAGGGCTCCTGCTTTTACTTCTTTTTTTTTGCTTTTCAATCAGCCTATTGCACTATAGAGGGAAAGGAACACCAGGTACACCTAGATTACCAAATCTATGTTAACGATGCCTGAGTAGCAATACAAAGAGAGGACCATGAAAGGATAGGCACATACAACACGGTACTTGCAAATAAGCTTATTGAAAAAAAAAATCAGCTTTTAAAGCCACATAACAAGCGTATGCGCATGCTCACTGTAAAGGAAACAGTCCAAATAGGAACATAAGAGCAGGGAAAACTTTGTCTTGCACACGCACCTGTGCGTTTTTACAGCATGAAGAAAAGTAAACGCTTCAGGGAACGCTAACGTGCTGCTCAGATATGTATTATGTAGACTCTGTGCAAAAAAAACATATTCTAATATTTTGCATCTGCGTATTGAATTTGAGTTTATTTGATAACACGTTATATTAATGTTTCGAAACACTTCCGATATTGTTTCAGCTTAGGCAATATGCGTTTCAGAATTTCCATATCGGTCCTCAAACGTGGGCTGCATCGGTTCACACAGTGCGTACTTGTATTTCTTCTTGTCTCGTGAAAACTTCTGCTCTCTCACAGGACTTGGCAGCAGCTGCAACAGTGAAGCATGTGAATGCAGTAGAATAAACAAACACTAGCAAGAAGCGGGAAAAATAAACTGTCACAAAATAATCGTTCCGCTGCTTTCAATTCGGTTGCGCAATCCACTGCAGAATTGTTTATAGATAATTTCGAGCACGTCGCTTATATCAGCAACATGCAGCACGCGAACCTAATTGAAGCTTTATCACCAAGCATGAATTTACGTTCGCTTATTAAACATGACCATCGTTCAGGCGGCGCTGTTTCTTTACATGGTGACCGTAAATAAAACTATATACTTCGCCAAGCGGTCATTTCTGTTCTCTTATTTACGCTATAATGTATGCTTTCGAGCGCATTCGGGTTTTTACAGGTGATAAGAGTGCTTTGATTGATGCTTTTACAATGTACGCGTTATGTGAACGCTCAGAATAACTTAAACGCAAAAAACGTATCTCCACTTTATTGAATTGGAGATAGCTTTTTCACATTTCACATTTGTGAGTTTCAGATGGCCCGAAGTGTATCCAGGCTAGTGTTTATATTCTCACGTAGGTTTTAGCAAGATAATGCTAACAGAAATATGCCACGTAGTAACGATATTGTTCTTTACGTGCTAAAACTGCGATCATTAAGAAGTATGCCATGGCTGAGGGCTCTGGACATGCTTAACATCTAATGCTCTTTAACGTGCACCAACATCACGCAGTTCACGGGCCTGAAACGTTTCGCCTCTATCGAAATGCGACTGCCGTGGCCGGAGTCGAACCCGGTACCTTCAGTTCAGCAGTCCTGTGCTGTCGACTGTCACCACAGAGGCGTACATCAAACATAACGGGCACGTCAGCATGTTATAAGAGCTGAAGGTTTCATCTTAGGAAGTAGCAGCAACGGAAAGTTATTTTAAGTCATTCTCGACATTACGACTGGAGTCCGGCACCCACTAAGGATCTGAGTGCAATACGATGTCATGGCGTTAACTGTAATTCGGCAGGTACAGCATCTGCTTCAAGGAACAAGAATTCTAACAGCTGCCAGATGATTTGGCAAAATGGTACACATGCGGCCGACGAC
The DNA here is from genome assembly GCF_043290135.1 of Rhipicephalus microplus. Classification (NCBI taxonomy): domain Eukaryota; kingdom Metazoa; phylum Arthropoda; class Arachnida; order Ixodida; family Ixodidae; genus Rhipicephalus; species Rhipicephalus microplus. Next base: position 256,043,769 of record NC_134700.1, on the reverse strand, counting down.
CCTAAAACCTATGGCCACTTCGGTGGTGATGGACCAATTTAAAAGTAATCTTTGCGACTGCCCACAGTACTGTATAAAGTGATTATGACTTTGCAGTGCGCCCACGACACATTTTCAGCCTTTTCGCAACCTTTTCAGAAGAGGCAATCCTGTGCCATCGACAGAAGTTCATGCCACAGAATAAGACTAAGCAAACGCTACTTCTCTTTTAACGTTCAAGCAGTCTATCAGAACAGCTCTGGTTGGATCATCCTACCTATGTCTTCGTGCGTGGTGTGTGCGCGCGCGCTTTCATTTTATTTTGTCTGCCTCTCTGTCAGCTTTCCGACTCCTGTTTCCTACCCCTATGCAGGGTAGAAAACGAGTTACTAGCCCTACGTTGACCCCCCTGGCATTTCTTTTCATCTATTTTCTTCTCTCTCTCTCTCTCTCTCTCAGTTTCATTGTGTTTTCCTTTAAACCAACAAGAAGTTGTCTGCTGGCCTAAAGCGTTATTCATTTAAAAATTAAGCAGACCGCTTCTGATTAACTTTTTGCGAGTGAACACTTACCGGCGAGTGGTTACGCTTTGCAAGCATATACGCCTATTGTGTATGTACCTAACTCGCACACTGTTTTGCGCATCGTGATCCTACTCTGTGAAGCTCAAGGTAAGAGATGGGGCAGACGCTGTATAAACTTCATGGCGTTCCGCACCTCGCGTGTTGCAACCTGGATTCCTCATGGTATATACGACATGCACCATCACGGAAAATAGTAGTAACTGGCCGAGTGAAACTTTAGTACCTTGATCTGCACTTTTTGAAAACTTGATTTTCCGCTACTGGAAAACCATGGCGTACACATTTTTTATTAAGGTTGTTTTTTATTACAGCCTCCCCGAAACTTTTGTGAGGAATGTATTTCTACATGGCTTTCGTGAATATTACAATGCGCCGAAATCCTGATCTATAACGTTGCCTGAGATGAAGGGCGTAATGTATGTCCCTGCATGGAAGATTGGGTGAGATTGATGGTGTAATGTATGACTGTGTATGAAAAAGTGAGCATTTAAGTTTTAAGTGATCTTTGGAGTGAATGCTTTTATACCTCACTTTTATCACTTTTATCACTTTTATACCACATAAATAATTATCTGCTTTTAACATGCTCAGCGCCGGTTGCTGGACACTGCAGAGAGTTTGCTCTTTAATTCTTGCTCTTCAAAAAAAAATCATTTAAACATCATGTTGTATTGTCAGCTACGAATCGTGTTATTTCTAAATACTGGGGAGCCTTCCTTTTGTACTTGGGACATGCATCTTGTTGAGTTTGTGTAGGCTAACTTATTCTCCGACACAGGTGATCATTGGAAGTTTATAACCAAAAAGATAAGGAGCAAGAAATGGAGGGCCACGATGTAGTTCCGACTCTACAATAGCTTCCGGTGAATACGGGTCACTATATAGCTTAACCTCGGGAATCCATCTTCTTTCATTTCACTCATGAAATCAATGGCTAAAAATTTGACATGGATAGAAAGAGGCACCCACAGTTGTCGCAGTTGCAATGAGTTATGCATGCTATCTCCAAGAAGGTGATGAGAAATGCGAGCTACTACACACAAGGCATATGCAAAGGGGTATGCTTGTGAAGGAGTTCGGGTGCATTGTGGTCTGCTGGTGCAGAGCGTCCTATGCAGGCACTTATAACAATGTCCTATGAAGGCACCTATACCAATTGCTTAAAAGAAAAACAAAAGCTTAATACAGAGTATAGGAATTGTTTTTTTTTTCATGAGTGCTCTTTACTATTAACCAGCTGAATCTGCCTCTGATATGTTGCCCTTTAGGAGTGGCTGAATGGTAATCACACGGTAACGTTACAACATGTATATGCAGACGATTAGAGCAAAGTAGGGTTCAAGGTTATTCGAAATTTTGACCCATGATTCAAACTGTGCATTTAATGAATATTGCATGAGCACTGGTTTGTTAATTATTAGTGCAGTGAATGAAGTTTTGCAAAGAGAATAAAGCTTTTTGAGAGAAAGGTACGGGTTGATGTGCGTTTGTGAAAGGCTGTTTTTCTTTTAATAACCATTCAATCGGCAGTCAGTGCGTCTTCCGTGGTCTTCGTTCCTGTGCTGTTCTCGTTGCACTCATGACGTTTCACTATCTGCCCCGAATTTTACTTGATACATGTTGAGTGTCAAAGAGGCTGTGGAAATCGCGGTCCATGACTGTCTCAGTTTCGTTCTATTTGGTACGCGAACTACCGCTTCGAGGAGTGAGTGCGCGTGGCTGACAGGTTGCGACGGCGATGTCAAAGCAGCACGAGAGATGCGGAACATGGCACGTAAGAAATGTTTCCTAATGAACCATTCAAGTACGGAAGTTTTAGAGCGCACAAGTTCATTAACACGAAACGCCCCAGAGAAAAATCAAGCGTGGAGATGAAGTGCGCAGTAGAATTGGTTGTGGAAGTGGGACTGAAAGTCAACTAAATTGAAATTGGCGCTATCAAAAAAAAAAAAAAACGACGAAACCCGACCGTATACGAAGTAAATAAAAGGTGGGAAATTTTTTCGAGGGGCTTGTTTCTTGTTTCAGTAGAACTAAATTAATCCAATGGACTATTAAGCCAGGTGGCAGTGGTGCTGGTCACTACATTTCGGCCGGCCAGGTTCACCTGGCACACATAGGAGGCAGCAGTCCCACCTCTGCGTCTCCTGAAATGCAGGGGTCTGTCACCACGTTTTGAAGAACCCAGTGTCTGGAAGAAAGGCAATCGAAACTCGTTGCACGCTCCTTTTCGTTGCTGCGGGCCATTCGAAAAAAAAAATGGAAATTTCAAATGTTCGGTTCGCAAATGTTCCCGTTATTATATTATTATTATTATTATTATTATTATTATTATTATTATTATTATTATTATTATTATTATTCCTAATGAAAGCATTATGCTTCCCCTGGGGTGCGATGCAGGATGGCCCGAGCTTCTCGGGCAGCCGAATTTGCTCCGAGCTCGCTTGCGGTGGCTGTGGCATGAAGACAGTGTGGAGCGCGTGATAGCAGCGTTGATAAAAATGGCTACATGAACGTGCATGTCGTTGGAAACGCGTTAGGGACATTCGCGGCAGTTATCAAAGAAAAACCGCGTGCAAGCGCGTCAGCGCCGCCGCTCACTCAACATTTTAGCAGTGCAGCAACGTCAGCGTAACTGTCGCGCTATCTTTTTGCCAACTCAACACGCTACTCCCAAAGACGTGTTTGTGGGCGTACGCCCTCTTTCGGACAGGTTCTTTCGTTCCCCCTGCCACACGGAAATTTTTACTCTCAAATGTAGCAAAGGTGCACACGTAGCACTCTCATGCTGCTCGTCTTGCTTCTGTGAAATATTGCAGATAAATATAAAGACAGGTGGTCACCAGGGGCGCTCGCATCACTGCGGCAACGCGGCTGTGATTGGACACGTCATGAGCGCGGTGAAATTGAATGCGAGACGTCGTAGCCACGTGCTGATATCCCTTTCACTTGTGCGTGCGTGTCTGCACTAAAGACTGTGCAATAAAGCTGATAGAGCAATCGTGCCGCTCGCTGGCGTTGTGGCGTGAGCAATGCTCCTCGGCCAAAGCAAACGTGATGGGCGTACCCAAACTTCGCCGCGGGCGTTTGTCAATTAGACTGATTGACGCATGAACTCTGATACAAACTCGTTGATTCTGAGAAGGCCCGAGTTCAACTCGTGACTGTGATAGTGCCGGTGTGGCTGTCAAGCGTTTGATGCGGTGAAGGCCAAGCGGCAGCTTTTTTGCATAAAAAATAGTTTGGCGAGTTTACACTACCTGTGCAAGGATGAAGCCAAGGAGGAGTTTGTGATAATCTAGCTCTTTGCAGCTATTTAAGTTGGTGGTCTACTTTTGTGCGCAGTCGGCTCCAAAGTGCAGACTTCAACAGTTCTACCTTAATTGTTATTGTACTAATTGGCTGAGGCTTAACGACCATTACATTTAGCTGCCATGTCATCATTAATAAGGCTTTATTTAAAAGGCAATTATTTCGGGCGCAATTACTGTGGCCACCATCAGTATCGAACTATTAAATGTAATCCTAGTTAGCAGGATACTAATTGTCATCATATTAGAAAGGGGTATTGAGCATGATTTTACTTAGCTTGCTCAAGATTAACGTCGCGTTAATTAGAATATTTTGGTTAGCTCATCAACTAGCATGCTTTAGTTAGCCCGGTTCTAGCTTTACATGGCATCATTAGCATGGTCGTCTTAAGATGTGGCTTGAATGCTTTGGCCTTACCATGACTTAGCGCAATTAGCTTGTTCATAGCATGTTCTGGCCAAACTAGCCAATTATGCCGTCTAGCCAAAAAATCATGGCATATCTACGGAAGAAATGATGATGAGTGTGGCGAAGCTTCAGGGGGTTTATCGGTATAAACTGTGAAACTTCTGTCTGTCTGTCTGTCTGTCTGTCTGTCTGTCTGTCTGTCTGTCTGTCTGTCTGTCTGTGTGTGTGTCTGTCTGTCTGTCCGTCCGCCTGTCCGCCCGTCCGTTCATTCACACCTGCTGAGTCATTTACAAGGTGGTGACGTCCCACGAGCTACGAGGGACAGACCCACGGCTTCAGGAGCTTTGCCCCTAATAGCTAATTAACCGGCCGCGCGTGCTTGGGTGCTAGCGGGCGATGGCAACAAAGACGACGCACACTGGCCGAGCAGCGCACTAGAAGGTACAGGCTGACCATGATGTATAACACGTGACCTCGGGTTTAGCTGCGGTCGTGATTTCGTAAGACGCTCGTCCAGTGCTGATCTCAGAGGCCACCGTGCTGATGATTCTAAAAGATACTTAGTGGAGGCTTTAAATGCTTCAAAATTAATTTGAACACCTCGCTCCTCTAAAAAATATCATCACTTCTGCACTCAGTGGAACGACAAATAAATGAAGGAAGATGCCAGTGGTTTTATAACACCGCCCAACTTAGTCGACCGTCCTTGACGCGATGACTGGTTCCATCGTAACCAATGAAATGCAGCGCGCTGAAGGGTGGATTTGACTGTTTTGTACTGTTGGGTCGTTCTTAAGGGGGTGTCGCCAGAGCTCGGGAAGATGCCGAGTTTTGCGAAACTCGGCCTATCCTGCATAGCGCCCCCGTCGCGCACTCTGAGCATGGCGACGCCGCCTGGGTAAAGCATGGCGCTGCGTCCAAATAAAATGTGGTAGGACGAAGCCAGCTGCAAAACAGCGAGAGTGAGAACATATATGTGTAGCCTCACGTTAGTGCTTGTCTTTTATTCGGCTTGAACATGCTGATTACACCCGACGCCTACTTTAATTATAAAATGCTCGCTTTGCATACTACAAGCATAGCTACACAGGGCATCTCTCTCCATAACCTGTTTAACCAAGGCGCTAAGCAAAAAAAAAAAAAACATAGGACTCTGCGCAGTCTACATTTTCACGTCCTTAACTTGTTTTTATATAACCGGAACGTGTCTGAGTACCCGGATGTACACTTTCATCGTTGGTGTATACCTGTACATCGGCATCACCGAGAGCAGCAGCAGCGGGCCTAGAAGCTGTGCCGCAATCATAAAAGCATGAAATACGAGTCGCGACGGTGGGCGCGCCTCGCGCATACACAGCGGCACGTCGTCATTTCCCCAGCTCGGCCATTCGTGGACACGTATAGTGAGATACGCGGTGACGCGTGCGAGTCTTCGCTCATGCCTGACACGGAAGGAGTGGCAAAACGAAGCACCCGCAGGATCGCCTCCTCTATGGCCTCCTCCTTTTCTTTCCTCCCTTCTCTCTCTCTCTCTCTTTCGGTCTTCTTGCTTGCAAGCGTGAGCGAGTAGAGACGGTGCTCGCTACCACCTCTGAATTCATTCGCTTCAAACGCTGCACCGCACACTGCAGCAAAAGCGGAGAAGCGGAGATGTGCCCGGCCAAGCTGTCATCCTCGTGTTGAGGCTGCTACACACCGAGACTCAGAGTTGACCAGGCGGCTGTCGTCCCTTGATTGCGTATGTTCGGCTTAGCTGGCCTGTCGTCCGCGTAGTAACTACATTTTCCCAAAGTAGACTTTGTTGGCTCATTGTACCTATCTTTGTTTGTTTGTTTGTTTGTTTGTTTGTTTGTTAAAGTTAGTAAGGGAAGAAAGTTTGGTTTGACCGATAATGCCGGTGTTAGACATAGGTACTCCTCAGGAAAAGCATGGTAACAAGAAAAAGCAAGGATACGTTGTGATTGAGTATTCGCTTTCCTTGTGACAAAACACGCGTGAATATATCTACTAGCGACGCTTAAAAAAAAAACTTGCAGGAAATCATGACTTTTCTTTCTTGCCGCAATCTCTCTCTGTTTCTCAGATTTTACAGTTGCCTAATGATTCACTGATCTAAATGAGTCTCGTCTTCACTTCCCTTCCCTCATCCTTTTCGAATTTTTGACTACTTCAAGCGCGCAACTATCACGCTTTGATACACGTAGAGTGAAAAAAGATGACTAAAGTGGAATAAAAAACAACTGAGTACTTCAGATGGCTCCGAAATTTTCACGTTCTAAAACAGCTTATGCCATGTGGTGCAGGTAGAAGGTAGAAACTTACATGAAATTCATCTCATTTCGAACGTGCGTTTCGTACAGTGTAGGTGGAGCCAGCTGTTTGCAACACCTACCAAAGGTACACGTCATTCTACATTCAGCAGCTCACAGGTAACAAGAGTGTGCCCACTTATTTCAATGTTCTTTAGCCTTATTGAGTGAATAAAGTCATCGTGACGTCTTATACCATCCGAGACACGCAGAAAGATATCTTGAGGCAGTCGTTTGATGGTGGCATGATTTAACTGAATGCTGACGTGCCTGATGAAATGTTAGCCTTCCAATCCTCAAGCCACGCGTTAAAGAGTGACGTTCGGAACACCGACCTCGTTACCTAAGCATTCGGCACACTTTCACAGCATCCGTAAGTCGTCAAGTACCTCGCGACTATGTGTGCATTCCTCAATGGAATGTCGATGCTCGAATAATTCACAGAACCTCCTATGCATTCACTTATGGCGACTCGAAGTTGCAAGTCATTATCTTCTTTTTTTTTGTCCGAGTCTATGTATTGATTTACCTTCCCCCTATTTCTGCTGCCTCTAAGTTGTTTTCCGTTGCCTCTGAGATCTGACCACCATACAAAGAAAGCATCATATGGCATGCAATAATGTGACGCTGTGTTTAAATACGTTTATAGGTAAGGATTTTTTCACCAGTCATGTTGACACCACCGACGCGGTACGCCAATGCCGCCGATAGTCCATTTTCGAGGTTGATGATGCGTCTATGTCTTTCAGCTTAATACCTACCAGACAAACGCCGAAAAAAAGAACATACTTTGCCCAAAAAATACTTGGTTAATGCGGCAAACTACCGCACTTGCGGTATACACAAAGCGTGCTTTGTTCCGCAGCGCTGTGACAACTTGCGCGTTCTTGACGGCATCCCGTCCTTAAGAGGCTTTGCTCGAGACGAAACCTTATCGCAATCCTTAGCTGCGCATGAGAGAGCCCGATGACTGAATAACATGGGGGTCAATAGGGCTTTCAGTATATACTCTAGACGAGTGCATTCGTATCTATACAGTTGTGAAATAAGCCTTGACTGGCTTTAGCTTTCGAGTGGCACGTTTCGGTGCTGGTAAATCACGACCCAGAACTCATCGCAGAACTTTTACGGAAACTTTGAGTCGAGGGTTCGCAAGATTGCAACAACCTGCATTTCCAGCTAGCGCGTGAACGACCGGAGAAACACGCCCCATTCTTAGTCACGAGCTTCCAAGCTGTGCGCATTTATTGCTTATCTAAGTCTTCAAGGCGGCATCTCGTGCTGTTCTGGCTCCAGTCATCTCTTATTCATATTTCTTCCTGGTTTATGCATCTTGCAGTCACTGACTGCGTGTTTCGGAAAAGAAAGTATAAATATATCAGTAGTTCGTTCACGATTTCTCAATAATATATTGAAATAGCCTGTGCTAATGCAGTGTACCTTTCGATCGGCGGGCAAGCAGTTATTAAACAAGAACACACATTCGTAATCGATTCCAAGACTCGCTTAAATCCCGTCTGGAAATCGCTTGCGGTGGTACTTTGGTTTCTCAACTCCATACATAACTTTGATCGAAAACACAGATGTCTACTTCACTGTAGGAAAGCTGTTGTTAGACGTACACCAATGTAGGTTCCAAAATAAATATGGACTCCACTACGACAAACGAACGCAACTGAAAGCGAATGCCAAGTGTGTTTCTGTTTCCGTTCGCTTGCACGCATTTTTCATGCCTTGCATATTGACATTCACCTTACATTTTGGCATCCCTACATTACTACCCGGTAATTATTAATGAATTTATAAGGAAATAGTCCCCATGTGAGCTGAAAGCAGTCGTCACACTTACCCATTCTCTTTTCAAATTTTCTTTTGACGGGGACATGAACGGGGCGTAGCCTAACGCTGTTTGATATGAAATACAAAACAAGAAGTAAACGCATGCAGCATTGTTGTAGTCACCTTTCGCAGTGATGTGCATGGAGCAGCATAAAGAACACAGCACAAAACTCATTATTTATACAATATGCGCCCCTCTGGCGAAACATGTGAAACAGAAGAAAGAATATTTTAAAAACACCTGCCTTAATGTTTCATAATATATTAACCGGTATTCAACTAACTGGTAATAACTCTGGATTAGACTTACGCAAACATAGCTATCAGTCACAACCAGTCATTAGCTCTCCAGAATGCCAAAATATGGAAATTATATGCACGTCGTACGAAGTATATTATTTATATGAACGTGATAACTAGCTTATGAGGCGTAAATATTCGCCCGAACTTTCAAAACTGGCAACAGCAGCAGCAAAAAAAAAAAAAAAACACTTGAGTGGACTTGCTGTGTGTATTTTGATTTTATCGAAATTAGTCCCGTTTACCATTAAGCGAACCACATATCCTACCTCCAAACGAATTCAAATTACGCTTTTATCAAACGTAGTGCGCTTGACAGTTGCTAATAGCGGTGGTATGAGCTGCTTTCTCCAGTTACACGCACTACGAAGTCCAGGACTATTTAACTTGTTCGATATATAGAAAAAAGCGAGGGATTAGCTTTCTGTGTTTACGGAGAGTGTATTTTCGATGGCTTTTTATTCAGAGAGTTTATTGTTCTGGCCATACATACCACGAAATCCGGAACAATACGAACTTGTTCGAGAAATGGAAAAAGCGGGGGAATCGCTTTTTATCTTTACGGAAAGTGTATTGTCGTCCACTTTTTATTCAGAGTATATATTCTTCTGGCCAAGGTCATCTCTCATGTTTGAGTGATGAGCTGTCTGAGTGAGCATGGTGTCTTATTGTTGTCATACTTGCTTTTCTTTTGTGTGTAGTTGTCGTCTTTACTAGCAGCAATATGTCATACAGTATTCTTGACTCAGTTATATATCAATACACAGGCCTATAACTCCTTCCTTGTCGTGACGATGCAAAATGTAGGGCAGTTAGGAGAACCTGTAGAACCTTCACGCTAAATATTTCAAGTCTCTCACATTTTCTATCTATCTATCTATCTATCTATCTATCTATCTATCTATCTATCTATCTATCTATCTATCTATCTATCTATCTATCTATCTATCTATCTATCTATCTATCTATCTATCTATCTATCTGTCTATCTGTCGGTCTTTCTGTCTGTCTGTCTGTCTGTCTGTCTGTCTGTCTGTCTGTCTGTCTGTCTGTCTGTCTGTCTGTCTATCTATCTATCTATCTATCTATCTATCTATCTATCTATCTATCTATCTATCTATCTATCTATCTATCTATCTATCTATCTATCTATCTATCTATCTATCTATCTATCTATCTATCTATCTATCTATCTGTCTGTCTGTCTGTCTGTCTGTCTGTCTGTCTGTCTGTCTGTCTGTCTGTCTGTCTGTCTGTCTGTTTTATCGCAACGTCAAATCAGCGCAATGCTTGACACGGTGTTGAGTATCAGTAGTAATATTCAGCGTTGGTTCACAAAATTGCGCAGTCAAAGTAAGCCCCTAACATAGCTCTCATTTATCTAACGGAGCACCAACATTATCGCCGCTTTCACTGACATCCACGTGGGTTACTGTTAAAGACTTTTTGTTTCGCCGAACAAGCAAAAACCAACCGTTACTCCTGGGGACATAGCATGTGTAGTACGTAACAGCACTCCGTCGTACGGAGGTACAGTAGCCGGGACTAAAAAGCGAAAGCTTGCAAAACGCCCTATTCGCAACTCAGCACTTTGCCATCTAATACACAAGCGTGACATGATTCTAGCTGTTCAGCCTGTGGTTCAATTTGGCCAAGTTCCAATTCATTTTTGTCATTATTTTTGTTAGTTGCTCTATATTTTCTCACTTCCCTCCCCATTTCCCCGAACGGAGGCTCGGCCAGTCGAAAAGGCGCGTTAACCGCGCAAGCCGCGCTATATCCACGTCCTCACTACGTGCGTGGTAGCACCAGGAAGGGAACGTTCTCCGCAGCAACGAACAAGTGGAAGCCGGGAGCCCGATCCGACCGGGCCGAATGAACGGTCGGTCGCTAACAGATGACCGTCATTCGTCAAAGTCGCCAAGGAATGACCGCCTCTCTTCCTCTCTAGTCGACTGCGTCCCCGATCTCCCTCCTTCTCGACCCCTTCCTCCTCGAAAACGGGGCTATCATCTTTCTCTTTCCGCCGGCAGAGCACCTCATCCCCTTTCGGTTCGTAAAGCGATGCTTAAGCCCTTGTTTCGTGCACCGACGATCCGCTGGCGTGTGAAAAGGTTCGTGTCCCTTCTGTGACCGGACTCACTCGCACGTACAAGCATACAGACAGGGAAAGAGTGAAGGCGTGAAGGGCGTGAAGTATGGACGACTGTCGCGGTAGGAAAGCGCGACTCTGTTTCGACGTGCGATCTGCGGTTATGAGACGAAGCACCACGCTCGCGCGTGGCACATCGAGCGTGAAGGGGCCTTCCTTCCCCTGCGGCTCACTCCCCTCTCTCTCTCCCACTCTCTGCAGCATGTGCGCCCCCTCGGTGTCCCGTGATCCCAGATTTGATTTGACCCTTCCGGCAATTGGGAGTTTCTCATCCTGCCACGTGCCAGTCCGTTTTCTACGTGTTGTTCTTGCTGCTCCCTCTGGCATCCTGTCAAAGCCATGCCCGTCTCCGAAAGCTTGCTGCTCCTCCTTAATCTTCATTAGATGGGCTTAAGCCTGCTGTTGCGAGAAGATTCGCTTGCAAAAGCAAAGGCCATAGGGAAAAAAAACAGAGAAGCTATGAATTGTATTTTTGCTTTATTTTCAAGTTGACTGTTCGATTTGATGAAGACGCGCGTTGCTTAGCGCGGCTACACGTTCTGTTGTGAGAGATCGGGGGGAGGGGGGGGGGAGGAAGCTCATGGGCGTACCTTGTGAAAAATAGGGTCCATCAGAACCTCCTGTTCCTCTCGAGAAATGTGCAGATCGATGCCTGCACCGGCTTCTGGATTGGGCAAAAGTTGCAGGGTGCACTGGAATGCCTCATCTGGCTTTGGTGCCGGTCATCATCGTCCTTCAAGTGAAAGTTCGTTGTTGAATAACCGCACACAAGAACTGGTAAACAGACGTCTGCTTTGTCTCGATGCTGCTGCCTAGAAAAGAAATCTCGAATGTGGTGCAAGTCGGGTAGTCGACCCCTGATATATACGCCAAGGTTACCGCTGTTTCTCGTGCACGCTGAGTCACATTATCTTTTAGTGTAGCTCACTTTAATATTTGAGTTATCGCTGGCTTGGTTAGTAAAGCATATCTCCCCCAACCTATTGATCTGGAGAACACTCTAGACACACGTGCTTACATCTTTGTAGTATTTTACCACAAGTCACTTGCGGCTTTTTTCATGCTGGGCAGAGACCATTTGTCTAACTGTAAGAATAGTATTAGATATTGAAATATTCGTCGAAATGGTAAGAATGTCCCATTCTATTATACTGATGTATATTCGCTTATTGTTACTCTTTTACTCAGGATATCTGCGTTTAAGTGGCGCCAAGGCAATGGTTCGCTTAAGAGTACTATGAAAAATTACGAAAGAATAACTATCTATTACGGCCGTGGAATATCACCATGTCGACCTGCTTAGCCGTGTTCTCAAAATATTGTTTACTTATTTACTTATTTTGAATCTGCAGCAAACCAGACAACTTTCGCGCTTTTTACAGACAGAAAGCAATGGCATTGCGCAAATTTTTCTGTGCGTTGGGTTGGCGGGATCACCCAAGACCGCTTGACTCTCAAGGCCTGTCTCTCCTTTTCTAAACGCCTTTATTCGCCCGGACTTTAGCCAGCGAGGCACGTAGATATGCCACCATTTCTTTTTTATACCAAAGCTGCTAATGTTAGAGGCAAAATGTCGGTTTACCCAAGAAAGCCCTTCACGTGGTTTCTTATCCTGCACCGTTGCTCATCAGCCTCGCCCATCGACCGAGAGAGTCCACGAAGCGGCCGCACAGCGTTAGCCCACCACGTGAGCCGAGTACGGGCGATGAAAGGCCAGCGCGCACTTCTATGCGGGGGGCACCAGAGCTAGCTTGGCGCGTTAGCTCTGGTGGTGTAGTTTGGACAATCATGCATGGTATGTGACAAGCACTGGTCAAACTCTACTTTGTCTACGCCAATGAAAGACCTGTAGCGTCAGCAAAGAGGGCCACGTTAACCCAATAAGATCATCTAGCTGCCCTGTTTCGTAAGCTTTACATGGCAAGTGTGAACGTCCCCACAACTTTTTTTTTTAACTCAGAAAAAAAAAGATGGCAAGGCAGTCTAAGCAAGATTGAAGTCTCTCAAAATCATGACTTCCTTGCTCAAGTGACTCGGAAAAATAGCAGTGAAAGGAAAACAATAAATATTCAAGTGATAGACCCATACACACCCTATATGCACATTGTTTCCCGGGAAGCAGCGCTGCGAAGATAATCCAGAACACTGCTAGAAATACGTTATAGCGAGGACGAACAGTAATGTCAACCATAAGCCACATGTAACGTGTGAGTGCGCTAAAATACACTATAGTCATAGTGTTGCGTGCCAGACAAACGTCCATTTTGAAATAAGCTGACTGCTAACTTAAAAAAAAAAGTCCAGTTTAGCTGAGCCATAGGCTTACAATTTATGAGACGCCATTGTTTATATTCTGGTCTTTGCTATAACGTGTCTTTTTTTTTGCAACTCTTTGTTTATTCTGTAGACAGTAACCAGATAAATGTAACTATTTCTTCTTAAATGGTTATAATTGCCCTAATTTTAAATCGGAGTTTGCCAAACGTAATAAAATGGGTTTCTTCATGGTCTGAGACACTCCTGCCTCTTATGCATGATGTTAGAAAGCATGGCTAATAGTGGGAATGGCACTGACATGAGCGCGAGTGCACTTTATGTTGTTTTGATGTCTTCACACAAGCATGCACTGTAACTCGTCTGTTCATTAACACGAGTCGTAATTTACATGGCCATTAAAACGTTAGTTATGAAAGAAAAAAACATGTTAACATAATCGTAAAAATTACACAGAGAAACTTCACATAAAATTCTTAGCGAATAACTTGCGAGTGCTATTTGTTAAAGAAACATGACAGTATCGCTCTGGTGTTATGTCCCAAAATTTGCTTCTCAATTTTCTTTCACCGCTAGATCTCAGAAAGCATGTCTGCTCATTTCCATTTCCAATGCGTCTCCTGCGAGAAAAAAAGATGCTGCTGCGACCAATTTTTATATTAAGGTATTTCGCGCGTGTTTTTTTTTTTTGGCTAATAGTTTCACTTGTACTTTGATCCTGTTTCGCGAGCGATATCGATGAAGCGTCAGAAAATAAAACACGGGTCAGGAACCCAATCGGGACTCGCCGGCAGCTGAAGCACAGTTCATTACAGTATCACTCGTTGGGTTGGAAGGGGCGCGTGCTTAGTGCAATTTCCTCTCACAAATGGAGTCTACAGGCATTTGCACACTGCGCTGATAAGAAATCCCAGCCATGCTTGATTCGAAGCAATAATATTATTTTTCTATGGCGTGCTCTTGCTGGGAGCCTTTCGCTTTGTGTTTTCAGGTTCATCGCAAATGAGTTTTAAGCGTGTACTTAATTTTGTTATTCATATGGCATACTCTTACCTCAAGTTTTTTTTTTTACTTTTCTGCTTCTAATGTTATCGTAAGGTTAACGCGCTATAGGCAACATTTCAGAAGGAGCACGTCATAGCGCTGACTTCAGCAGTGATCTAACCTTAGGCAAACCAGCGGAATCGCTTAACGTGTTCTCGCATCAACAACTGAGATAACGTGATGTGAGGTCGTTAATGTGGAAGTAACTATGACATGCAGATGTCATAATGTTGAAAAAAGACATTCGAATCAGTAGGAAACACGTAAGACGCCGAGAAATAAAAAAAACGAGAAAGCTAACTTACATCTAAGCTCAACGTAGGAAAAGAAATCCTCAGTCTAGACGTGTGGTTCTGTACAACAGCTACTTAAAATACCCGACCAAGATGCACACTCGTATTTACTTGTTTCTAGCTAGGCCGTTGTTATTGGGCATGACGGGGAAAAAGAGAGTGATGAGGGGATTTGCGTGACTCAAATGAAATAGAATTGAAACAGGCTTCTAGTGACCGAGTGCACTCTAGCCATGCACTGCAGCACACTGTGGGCAAGCCTTCTTTAGTTTACGTTTGATTCGTTCTTTTGTTGAAATCCCGCATCCACTGACCATTTGCGTTCCACATAGACGCGCAATTCGGTTAGAGACTATCCTTTTCATTGCTGTTTTGTGGCACGTAGGAAATGCGCGTGTCTATTGGTCAGCCAGGCTGCGCTACAACGACTGTGCTTTCGGAGGGAACCGGACCCACTTATTGAATTACCGCCTTCGATATTACTTATGAAAGCAATCACTCTTCCCAACTCATTCGAGCGTGTAGTCGATCTTCGAATGTTTGTGCCCGAGGCCCATTGCTACAACATTCTTGTAACATGGTCATGCATTCATGCAGGAATGTTATTTTTCGTGCTTTTTGAAGGAATGCGTGCCCTCAGAATAACGTTTGTTGTCCCTGCTTCTCATCGCCCTTTTCTTGTAATCTTTCTATTACCGAGTGGTTTCAATAAAAAAAAACACTTCTGGTGGAGGTTGTTGAATTTTGTTCCTGCAGCGTCTACTGTACGCGTTAATCGATTCTTGCATTTGTGGGCTTCTACAGAAAAAGAAAGGCAGTTTATCCTCTAACATGATAGTATAGTATAACTGTTGGGACTTCACGGGCGAACATTACGCTGTGATTATGAGAGACGCCATAGTGGAGGGCTCCGAAAATTTCGACCACACTGAGTTCTTCAACGTACACCTGAATCAATGTCCTTAGGCATTCTCGCCTCAGTCGAAAATGAGCAGAACAAAAATTATCGTCAACATGAACAGGCACGGGCTCCATATACACTCTCTTTGATCGCCATTTTCTTTTTCTGCATCACCGCAGAAAAGTTGCGGTGATTTGTTCAACGCTGGGCGCAGTATTCTGGTGGGCGAAAGCACAAGCACGGAGAGAGAGAAAGACAGAGAGAAAAGAAAGAGGAAAAATTACTGATTAGGTGGGATTCGAACCCACTTTTCCATGGTCTGAAGGCGAATATTGTAACCACCCTGGTATATCCAGGCACGCTAACAGAACATGACGTAGCCTTTTATAGTATAGCATGGTATAGTAGAGTAGAGTATAGCAAGGGAGAGCAAGAGGGAAGTGAATGCGAGGAGAGGAGATAGGAGACGTCAAAGAGTGTCAGAAAGGGAAGCACAGCTTAGACGAAATTAGCAAAGGAGAATCAAGTGTAGAAACAGAAGGAGTGAGAGAGAGATAAAACAGAGGAAAGAGAAATAAAAGAATAGAGCTACAAAATAGACAGAAAGCGGAAGCAATCTAGAAATGGATAAAGAGAAGCAAAGAGGCGAAGTAGAAAGAGAAATATGAATATTAGGTTGAGGTTTATACATGTGTGTGTGTTGAGAGAGAGAGAGAGAAAAAAAGAAAGAAGGATAAGCACAGAATGAGAGAACAAAACAGAACGCATATTAATTGAGAAAGAAAAAGAAACAAAGACCAGCAGAAAGTAAGACAAAAAGAAAGCATTTGTCTTCAGCTCCGCACTGCCTTCAGGCTTGGCACCACTAGTGCAAAGTTCTGATTTTTAAAAAAAAAATTAGAATGGTTGAGCGCTTTTTATGCACTTCAGAATTTCGATAGGCGAAACACGATATCAAAATATTTTTCGCACCTTAGGCGAGTGACACCTGCTTTGTCCTTACAGCAAGAATTAAAATTCTGATTTACCAAAGAAACTTAAAGATGCTGCAAAAACTGAAGCACGAACTGATCGCCTAAGCGCTAACTAAGGTGATGTTACGGAATTCCATTTTTTTAAAGCTTGAAGTTTATTCAATGTCTAATACAGGAAAAGCTCATGCAAAGTATGTACATTCACGTATAAGAAAAGCCCCCATACTCTAAACGTCGACGTCGTGTGTCATACACGTATCTGCCCTACTTATAAGAAATGATTGATCTCGTTTGTTAATAAACTACATTGTTGAATTTATTACTTCGTGTTCTGAGATGTGAGCACGCATTAAAATTTGCCCTGTTGAAGCTCTCGCTTTCGATTTTCACGTAGAAGAAAATAAATACCTGACTTCCATACCTTTCATGGATTCGCGACTCTTAAACGTATGTTGGCTGAGTAATGAATTCGTATATCCCACAACTTTTTCCCTTGCTTAGCGCTTATTCTTGCCGCGACTAATCTTCCAATTCTGTGCCATGTCTTGGGGCCCTGGACACATACCCTTGGTTTATTCTGTAATTAATTGTTCCTCCGTACTTTCTAGCCGCTTCCAGTTGCCAGTTTACCGTATGCAATATGCCTGTGCGGATGATGTTTAAGCAATCACATTGGGATTACGCAGCCAAATGTAAGTCGGCAGCACGCGATGCAAGCCCTGTCGGCAGTTCTAAAGCATGCGTAGAAAGATATTTTTAATAAATTATATATAAGGAGAAGTCAGTGCGAATGCATGGCGCCGGTTACTCCTTTTCTCATGCGACATCGCATGTTAGGTAACAAACATACGGCTATACATAGGTACATAGCACAACACATACGCTGTGGATCCAAGTGTTTTTATACAGAAACGTGTCCACACCACACAGAATTCCAAAAACACAAGTAATCACGCAATCGAGATGTCCACACTAAACGTGAAAGTTCCCTAAATTGTCAAAGGTGATCATGTCCCTTGAATACTGTAATGTTTTCACAAAGGTTTTCAGAAAGGTTTTCCCTCGGATATTGTTGTGAAACACAAGAACAACGTTGTGAAACATACCAGTTGAGAGTAACGCGAAAACAATTTCTTTTTGGTTTAGCACTTTTGAGATGTTTCTGATTCCTTCAGAAAGTGAATTACTGCACGCGCAGCAGCGGTTTGTAGGTTTTCTTTTGGCCATGGACACAATATGTTTCTATAAAAAGAGGTCGCTTATCTGAAGAATTTAGTTTTTGTTAAAGTTTCTTTTCGAAGGCAATCATAATTTTTACAATATAGAACATTGTGCTCAACAACGTTTCCTTCAGCTTCTCCACACGAGCAGGTAGGACTGCTAGCTTTTACTATTCTATGTACAGGAAGGCCTTCCTCTAGGCCGTGCCAAGTCGAAGCCTATAGATGAGAGTTTCTACTTTTAACAGAATATTTATTCTACAGGGGGATCAATGCTGAATAGCTGGGAGTTTTTCGCACCATTGTTGAACCGAGTTTCCTAGGACAATGAACACCTCAGCTTATTTATTGTACATTGCGCATCGTTCATTAGTAGAGGTATGTGTGATACATCACTATATTGATGCGCTGCATTTGCCAGGCGATCAACTACGCCATTTCCTATGATTTTACGGTGGCTTGGTACTCACTTAAACATCATGGTAGCGTTTAAAATTTTTGCTATAGTTAAGTCCTTTGTATTTTGTATGCAAACACAATAGTGTTGTTGCCCAGGCTGTCTCCTTTTAAACGAACTAATGAGGATTGTGAGTCACTCAGAACTACCCATCGAATAAGACCTGACTGTAAACATATCTAACGTAAATAACAGAGTGTTGCACAAAGCTCTGCCGTTGTGGATGTTGTTAAATGGCTGAGCTTGAAAGCTTTTTTCTCTTGGTATGCAGGTATAAATAATGCTGATGTAGAGCTTTGATTCTGACATGATCTGTCGATGTGCACGTGAATACAGTCTTCATACTTGTTGTAAAGATGTGCTAGAGTTAATGATTCATCGGAATCATTGGAATTTACTTGTTAGAATGATGTGGAAAGAGCTTTACGGCACGTAGTTAACTGCTTGACACTATCCTAAGGACGACAGAAGGAGCTTGCACGTCGGCTGTGTTTTGAAACGATGGAATCTGGCGCTGAAACAATTCTACTTTGATGAAAGTGACTTTGTGAGAGCACTTGCGGTGCCCACAAAGTGCGTGTTTTCAAGATCATGAAATGTACACCTTGCAATAAATTATGAAATGTGGTAACGAGCTCTTGTAGAACAGGAGACGGCCACAGCGACCACAGAAGAGCCCCCTCATAATGGTGTCAGCATTAACTTCGGAGGGAGAGAGAGGGTGAAATGTGGTCTGGAAAAGCAGGAAGGTTAACCAGTAAATAAAAATTCGGACACACACACGGCCGCAGACACCCGCACGCACACACACCTGCACACGTACATGGGAGTGTCGTATTTGTTCCACGAGATCGATCACTCGTAGAAACTTCAGCAAAGTCTTCATAGCTTTGTGGCGTCGCATCTGTAACACCTAATGATGACATCTAAGACGCGTCATTGAGAGATTTGTGCTTGCTTCAATTGGCGTTCACTTATCGTGTTTTGATGATATATTACCGGCATTGTTTCATTCTGCTAGAGAAAAAAAAACTAAGTAGGAACCTACGTTTACTTTCAAATTTTGTGTTGTCAATATTATTATCATAAGGCAGCGCTTCAACAACTGTCTTCTCTTTTCTTTAATCAATAGGTTGCTGTGGAGAGGTATGGCAAAGAACGTCTCGGCTACTAGATTTCATAAGTTGCAGTTAATAGTAAATGAGGCTGGCATCAACCGTTCGTAGGAGAAACTGTAGGAAAAAAAAGTGCCCTAGTGTGCATCAGAGAGTAGGGAAAGAACATATATATATATATATATATATATATATATATATATATATATATATATATATATATATATATATATATATATATATATATATATATATATATATATATATATATATATATATATATATATATATATATATAAATCAGATTTTTAAACGTCATTCACGCTGGACCCGACGTATTGTATGCAAGAAAAAGACGACGAAACTTTCGTGGAAACGTCTTTACTAAACGTTTTCAGCTGGTCCATATATATATATATATATATATATATATATATATATATATATATATATATATATATATATATATATATATATATATATATATATGATGAATAATAGACGAGGCTGAGAATTGACTAAGTATGAAGACTGTATGAGAAAAGCATGCAGCTTCCTGCATGCTACACCGCACTGCGGTAATAAAGACGCAGTTATATTCACGCCACAACTTTCTATAGCAACAAAGCTTCGTCACCAGGTAACGACAGGATCGCACTTCTTTGTATTCTAGTGTGTGATCCCGAATTCAGCAAAGTTGCCTATGCTTCGTGGACTAGATTTACGTGTATCTATCGTAGCGGCGCTGTATTTAAAGATTAATATAGCATGCTACGTGTAGCTATACGCAAATATGCGCTGAACCGTCGCCGACCAAGATTTATATGCCATAGTCCACTCCCGGTGACTCATTGTGCAAAGGCCTGCTCTGAAATTCGCTGGATCTATACCTGGTCGATATCGACACTCCTTATATATTGCCGTGTTATAGCTCGATATAACTGTACCAACCAACAAAAGCGTATGCGATAAATATTCCATAGTGTCATCTCAGCCAGCACTTCATTGCAGAGATCAAGCAGGTAGTGCAGGCAAAAGTGGTTCCGAAATTTCAAGTTTGTTGTCCAATGTGGCCACACAGTTGTCTTTCTATGAAGGAAAGAAGCAGTACATTACGACAGTATCGCAACGTGATAGAAACACTGAGGTGTAAGGCAGTCTTCTATGGACTTGTCGCTCGGTAGTGTGACTTCGACACCCCTGTTGCATCAGTACGCCCATGCCGACATCCTTCGCCTTTCCTTTAGGGTTATCGCCCACTAAATCGTCTATACATCCGGGAGGCCGTGCCGAAATACCCCTCCAAGGCATGCGGATGGATACTAGTAGGATTACGGCTGAGTGAGTTTTCAGTCTAAGCCTTCGACCGGATAGAAGAGACCCCAGGCGCCCTTCGATCGGGCTTCTAAGCCTCCGAGATTAAGTGATTAAGTCAACCATGGGAGTAGGGGCACAACGGGAATATTCATCATGTGTCGGGGCTTTGCAGCGGGTGTTTTTTCTTGTGTTTTTATAGTTCATTCACGAATTTCTGGGCACTCCGAAACTCGGATCTTGGTAATTGGAGTGTCCACTGGCTGGACAATGCTAGGTTTCCCTAAAAAGATGCCATTGTTGAACGAGCACCGTTCATAATCCCTAAATCCTATGACAGTGGCACCAAATCAGTAAGAAAAGTAAGAATATAAGTGAGAAGGGAAATTACGTTTTGAGACGACACTCTAGTGCCCGAACTAAAATTGCAGTTGCGTATTAGACAATAGGCTGCACAGCGTGACGACGCTGCTTGTACAAGTCGACGTTGTCAAGTATGCTGTTTATTAGCGCCCTGTTTCGGGCCTAATTGCCTGCGCTCATGAATGCTTAGTGATTAAGCAATTTTTGACTTTACGTCTGCAACTATACTGATTGTTACGAAACAACCATGTGATTTATCAGCGGAAAAAGAGAACCTAGAGGATAGGTAATTTATATGCTATGTAACTTTGTTTTGGCTATTATAATATATATTTTATAAAGCACAACCAGTTATTATCTTTCGCAAAACCACTTTTCTATCAAGGCGTTTTTATTTCACGTAGTGAACGGTTTTGAATACCTTCACCTCACAAAGAGTCCTCACAAACTTTATGTTAAAATAGTGCTAGAACAGGTAACTCATTTGATCCGCCGGCATATTTTGCAGAGGTGTATGATTTTTAATGAACAGGTGGGGAGAAAGGAGCACTTAATACACAGTACACGCACGCATGGCTCGGCTTGTAAACAGCAACGCAGGTTCAAACATAAAGATGTCTCTTCGTAATGATGTCTTGGAGGTAAAGAACCTGTCTATTACCCAATCATTCACACACATCTGTTTTCCCCCCTCCCCCACCCCAACAAAATAAAATAAAATAAAACAAGCCTTGAAAAAGCAATTTCATCCACTCGTGATGAAATCGTGAGAGCCTCATTAATATCAGCTCACAATGTCAGAAGCCTCTTGCATTCCCAACGGTGTTGTCAGACAAAGCCCGCGTTTATGGAATTGTGTTATAAGCGCCATTTTTTCTACGTTCCTGCCTTCAAGGAATTCTGTTCCTTTCTGGCTTCGCCATTTACACAGCGAGGCATTTCACATACCCAGGAGCGCCATTCACAAGCAAGACGATGGCCATTGTTTTGCCTGAATGAATATGGCTGGTTGGTCTTTCCTTTATGAGCACATGACAGCAGCTAGATAACACTAAGTTTAAATCAATATACAGGTGCACTGACTTTTGCGACAGCATTTCTTTAACATTTCATTGCATCGCTACGACAAGAAGCAGAACACTATGCCTAATGTGCTGTATAAGATGGCCATTCAACTCTGGATATTTTGCGCATGATAGCAGTAATTTTCTCGTATTTTTATCATTCACCAGCATCACTGTTCGATATTTTACGTTGCGAAACTGCTGCGGAGTTGTAGGAACGACTGGATTTGGCAACCACTACTTTTCTGTTTGAGTACTGACAATCGTGTTGCTTCTTGTGGTGAGATTCGCAAAATTATGTTCCCCATGCAATGTTTGGTAGATTAGGCAACTGTAGTTCTGCTTCCATGCGATATAATTGTCACAAATGAAGATAAAAAAAATGAGAAAAGAAATCGTTAACTGAGGTACGACGGGAGATATTTCCAAAGGCCTTAATCTATTAGGCTAAAAAAGGCCCAATTTTTTCTACACGAATGTTTAGTGTTAGATTATTTAACGAAATTGGTGAAATTAAGGTTGTTACTTTATTTTCGTGATGATAGATAATAAAATATTTGACTTATTCAAGAAAATACGTAAAGTTCAGCTGTTTCAGAGAAGATTGCCCTAAGCCAACGTAAGTCACAGATACTTAACGGCTGCATAAAGGCAGTGCATCAACGTTATATTTCTCGAACACTCATGTAGTCAGTGACGTTACCTTGAATGACTGCGCAGCCATGAAATATGACAGCATGTTTCTGAGAAATCTCATAGTTGCTGTCATTAATATTATTGATATGATTATGTACATGGTTTATATTCTAACGGCATGATCATGTAAATGCATTTAAAAAATCAAGCGAATTTTTCTTCTTTGAATTATGAAAATACATTGTTTAGAAGACGTGAGGTTAATGCCTGAAAAATTTCTGTGGTGTACGTCGTACGGACTTGTGTAAGAACCTTCAAGGAATACTTGACAAAACAGACAGACAGACAGACAGACAGACAGACAGACAGACAGACAGACAGACAGACAGACAGACAGACAGGCAGGCAGGCAGGCAGGCAGGCAGGCAGGCAGGCAGGCAGGCAGGCAGGCGGGCGGGCGGGCGGGCGGGCAGGCGGGCGGGCGGGCGGGCGGGCGGACGGAAAGACGGACGGACGGACGGACAGACGGGCGGATTAATGGATGGATCGATGGATGGATGGACAGACGAATGGATGGACAAATGCGTCTTTCTACTGCTTACATGCTACAGGCGTAAGTTGACTGTGGCGTTTTAAAGAACGTTAAAAGAAGAATATAAATGACGCATGCTATACCAGGGATGAATAGGCGAAAGGAAAGATTGTCAACTCCCAATTAACTTTATTTTTTTTGGAAACCACCACACTGCTTCTTTCCACACATGCACAATAACTCATAATTTCGTCAAATCGCACAATTGGACCACTGCGCGTGTTAGGGCAGAATCCGTAAAAAAATCTAATTTCCCTGAACGCAGGGCCACCGACGTATCGCTAATACAAATACACCTTCTCTTCCTATTGAGGTGTGTTTCCAGCATGTCTCGCTCAATCATCTCCTTGATTCTACCTAGAATGGTGGTATTAGCAAATCTTTTTACACATACCCACGTGCTGCAGTGTATAGGTAAATGTTCCAAAAGATTATTCTTGATCGAAAGATCACGCTCTCGTGCGGTCATTTGCTCATCGGCAAACTAGCATGATTCAATCTTTTCGTACATTTGCCTATGCAATGCAGCACGTGCGGTTTTGTAGCAAGATTTGCTGATACCACCATTCTAGGGGGAATCAAAAAGGTTAGAGAGAGATGCTAGAGGCATACCTAATCAGGAAGAAAAACGATATTTGTTCTAGCGAGACCTTGTGGTACTGCGCGTTAAAATGAAATTGATCTTATGACTAGTTTCTGAGCTAGCACGTGCAGTGTGAGTGTGCGATATTGTGATGTGACGTAACGGTGGGTTATTGTCGAATTTGTGGCGTGGCGCGTGTAGTGCGGTCGTTTTTCAGAAATATATTTAGTTTGCGAAGTGACTTTATTTTCTTTCGCTTATTCTCTCCGGTAGTTTGCATCGTCTAATTTTCTTGTTACCTCACCAACTAGTCCAACAACGAGTTTTACTAAACGTTAGAACCCCGTTGGAACCACATAACTGGCTGCATCTTTATTCTGTGGTCCTCCTTCCTACAAGTCTCGCACGTTAATTCTTTACAGCATTGCCCACCGTTTGACACACAATTAGGAGAACTGGGGTTCATCGCGTGGCTGTTTATCGTTGGCTGACTCAAACTATTTTGACCATCCTGTGCTGCCATATAAATAACTGTTATAAGCGTTTCATAAATGGATTCGTACCAGCAGATAACCACCTTATTCAGATGATTAGTTAAATCTCCGAGCACTGAGAAAGATTTCGGTACATAGTGACGTCATCCAATTAACTGCTGCCCCTATAATCGCCTAAATTGGAACTCTTACCCAATCACACTTCCATTCTATCTTGAAAAGAACGCACTTTCGACATCGTCACACACACACGCAAAAAATTAGAAGACGCCCAAGGTTGCAGTGTTTTTTTTTCTTTTACTGTTGCTGAAGCTCCTCTGTCTGATTATTTCAAAATCAGATTAAGTTCACTGCCTAAAGCTTTTTGTGGAATTCCGAAGTAAATTGCCTTTCACTGCATTAAATTAGATCTCAGCTTCCCTAATGGGTGGCCGTGCTTTGAATATGTCATGTTTTTTTGTAGTACTCTTTTGCAATTAAGATAATAGAGGTTCGCAAAAGCTTCCACATGGCAAAAAGAAGCGTAGATAGAGATGATCTGCACAACCAGGGACAGCAGGGTGGTAAGGAAGGCGAACACGTGGCGTTTACGTTGTTTTGAATTTATATTCAAGCGGCTGTTGTCACTAGAGTCATCTACGGTACAGTAACGAACTATAAAACATCTTTATGTTGCCATCGGGGTCAGAGCAGGATAATAGGAGTGCTTCTCACTGCTTGAGTTTCTTTTCATGTGCGTCACGTGGCAAAAAGAAGCACTACGCACACACGCACGCACACACGCGCGCCCACACACTCACACACACACACAAACACACACACATACACACACATACAGAAGCTGAAGTGACGTGCTTTGTACATTATTGCTTTGCCAATGCAACTATCGATTTAGATGGCGGCGATTATATGGACAAACATTTGAACTCCAGGAATTCGTAATGTGTGGTATAAAAAATTTGCTCGTGAAGACATCATTAGGTAGAACAAGAGTAGCCGGCTTTCTCTGGATATTGAATTTTTCTGTTAGATGTTGGCTCACTGGCACTTTTTTACGTGAGCAAGAGAGAGAGAGTTTGTCGGAGGGTGGAGAAGTCGGCCTGATCTAGGGCGCTCAAGCCTTATAAACAGACCATGTACATGCTAACACATAACTTACATCGCATCTCAGATCAATAATCATAATATTGTATACACCAGGCTTCTTGTCGTTTGCGCGCTTCTCTGTCATTGTGTGCACTGTGTCCATCCGTACATTCTTCCTTCCACGGCCACCAGCCATAAGCTAATGCTTGTAAACTTGCCATAATTGCATACAGACTGTCTAAACTTCTTTATAAAAACACAATGAAAACACTTTTACGTACACGTATTTGTCCCATTACTGATAGAGTTTCTTAAACTTAACTAGAGGAGACTCTGTCGCTGCGATAGTTCAGCGACCACGGAATGATGGGTAGTGCACACATTTGCCTAGTATTCGTACTTGTGGGTGGCGAATCGTACTTGCGGCTTTGTTTATTTATGTGTTCCGGTTTTGTTTTGAAAGAAAAATTCAACCCTTTTGAGCTTCGTGACCCAACTTGGAAAGGTAAGTCTAAAAGAATAAGGTGGTGAAGCGCCACCGCCGAACATTTGCTGATTTTTGTTTGAAGAGAAAACAGCTCCAAGCCCCACGAACACACACGAAGCCAAAAGCAGGCCAGAAGTACGAAGATTAGACAAATGTGTGTACTACCCATCATTTCTATGCTCGCTGAAGTGCCGTGCGTTGCAGCTCCTATAGACACTAGCGCCAGAGTTCCCTCTAGTGTATATTAGGAAAGTCTATGCCATTACTGTGGCAATAGTGACGCATTACGACAACACAGAACTTCTTGAAGGTCATTCACGTGACATTCAATGAATGTTTTTTGAGGAGTTTTCCGAGAAAAAAAATTATTCCTACATGACGTAAACATTTTAAGCTGACGAAGCAAAACTTGGACTTTACAAAACAAGCGCGAACTACAACACTTAAAAAAGTATGCTAAAGAACACACGAAAGCCACTCCTCGTCTTTGTGTTCTTATTTGCACTGTTTCTAACTTATTCAGGAATTAATACCAACTAGCTGTTCTTCTGTGATGTTACAACTTGTGTTTCTCACCGAGACTCAAAGATAAAATTGGAAAAAAGTTTTTTATTAAAAGCACGCCAGTGTGCTTACTAATGCAGTAGCTGTGGCTCTGACCAAAACTTTATATTGATTGCGTCTATGCTTCGGTCGTATGACAGAATAGGGATTCTGTTTTGTCGCTGTAGAAAGCATTCGCACAAGTATACGTTATGTAATCAAACACTTCTAAAGGGTCAGTCTCACGAAGAGCGTGTTTGTGTTTGCTCTAAACTTCTTTTTAAACCTTTTGGCCGGGTTCTCGAGAGGCTGAGAGACAAAAATGAAATTAACTGTGACATATCTAGTAGGAATAAAAGTTATCGGCCCTTGATTGCTTTAACGATTTACTGCCCGCATTAGAAGACCTTATACAGCATGTTCACCTGCAGATTGTTTTTGTATTTATTCATAGACGTACATTTGTCCACTATGTCCTCGTAAAAATTAATAGCTCCCGGAGAGCGTATTACGAAAATGGACGGCTTAGTGAGTCACTTAATACCTAATATTCTAGAGGGAATTTAAATAGTGCCAAAAACACACAGGGAACGCAGAAGGACGTGCACGTGCACTCAGCGCCGAATATTTCTTAAATGTGCTCAAGGTAATGCATCTTCTTCTTTGAAAGTGAGGTAAATCTTTATGTCTGCCCAGCTTTCTTCACATTGTTTTATTTTTTAACCATACTACTACATAAGATTCAGCAATGTGAGTATGGTAATGCGCATAGAAGAGGTTACAAGTGTTTAAAATGGCTTGGCGCACCGCAAAATTCTTTACGGGAATTCATTTATGAAGCAAGGTTCTCTCCTTCGCGGGAGTTGGGAAACCATCACTTGCAAGAAACTAAAAACGTGCACCCATTCGAGATAGTGTGCAAAATCAGCAGAAACAAATACGGCGGAGAACGCGTGGGCGAACAAACAGAACAGTGATAAGCGAGCTCGAAGCATGTACTCTAAGCAATGAGGCGCCAATTTTTGTGCAATAGTTTCGTAATGTTTGAAAGATCCAGCGTAGAATAAGCAGCGGAGAAGCTGAAAGAGCATCGGCCCACGTGGGGAGCTTGCACTGCGAAAAGAAGCCAGTGCAATTTGCTAATTGCCGGACCTTGTCTGAGTGGAGTGAAAATAAAAGCCTCTCACCCAGCAGCGGGAAAACCTCGCGCAGTCATACTCGATTTCCTCTTTACTTTCCGTTTTGGCTCGGCCCAGTGGCACACCTTTGCACGTAAAGAAATAAAGAAATACAAAGTAAGTTAGAAGAGAAACGGGAGCAATGGAAGGGAAGCCTTTTGGTACGTGTTAACGTTGCCGTGATTGCGTGACGGACAGGCAAGGGCAATGCAGACGGAAGCCCGCCTAAGAGCCTTCGATCACGCTAACCGTTCCTGCAGTGGGCATGCGTGTGACTCTGCGCTATATGACTATGTGGATGGATTGAGTCAAAGGTGTCAAAAGAGGATGTGAGGAAGGAAAAAAAAATGCGTCTCGTGTTCCGGCTTCATCGATATACGTATACATTTCGAGAACAACGTGGTGCTTTCTTTTTTTTTTCTCACCCAAGTGAGAGCACTCGGGCTGAGGTGTCTGAGTCATAATGACATTTATAATAACAAGTGTGATCTTTATGTTGCATGTACACTTACTCCCAAATGTTGCATGGCATATTTGCGAAGTAGGATTTAAACTCAATTGTGCAGATTTGGCGCTAAAGCTGAGTGTGAAGGAGTGGAAAACGGGAGAAATTAAAGCAAATATCCACTTTTAGCCGTAAAATTCAAGTTTCTGTTGTTACTTTACAAAATTGCTTTCATTACTGTAGCATGCCATTGCGCTGCGGTCTAAACGTCTCTCGCAATATTTATCATAAGCAAACAAGTCGAAGCAAATGGTTGTCTTTAGCGCCAAACTATGTCTGGCCTAAAACCAGTCTTCTATTTCTTTTTTCATTGTGTCCTTTTAAGTCATGTCTCAGAGGCACCATCTGTTCAGCGTTGCTGTGTTGGGGGTGCTTTAGTGCACTGACTAACCATGGACAAGAGGATCGAGAATTGGAGCGAGAAATTCAAAGAGAAAAATAATTGCAGTATCGACTCGTTTGGGGTTCACGATGTGCTATATAGTAGAATGGCTAATGTAAAGCTCTTGTAAATTGCTGCACGGGTGATTCGTTGCATTATATAGCTGTCCCGAGCATTTGAGACCAAGCTATCAAGCGTCAGATTCTCTATATGTACCTCAATTGAAATGAACGGCTTTTTCATTCATGCCATTGCATATCTCTCATTTCTCACTTCAGCATGAGTCATCATATTCAGCTAGTCAAGACACCGCTTAACACTCAAGCACCGCTGCTTATTTAGCTGGATTACCGCATCAGGCCAATACAAACTTGACTATTTGTCTTCAAAAACTGGCGACGCGCACACGCACACTAACGCTTCAATTTAGAGTTATCTGTATAACCACGTACGCTCATTTGCCGCAGTTATCTATAACGATGTGCACGCACTGATGCGCAGAAATGTTAGGTAGTCTCGTAATCATTGATTATTTTTGCCCTATACTTTCTTTGGCGTGTTCATGCGACATGTGCCAGCGAAGAAGCACGTCTCACATAATAATATCGCATTTCAATGAATATTTATAGAATAATAGTTTTAAAAGGGGTTTCTAATAAAGAGATTTGACCAGCCAATTGTAGTGAATTGCTTTTAAAACTTATCTGATTAATACTGATACGAATTTGATCTCGTAAACTGTTTATTAACGAGCTGCGAAAGAAAGCTCGCTCTATCTGAGTTTCTTTGCTTGCATAAAAAACATTGTTCAGAGATGCACCGCATTGACCTAGCTAAAGAACGAGTAAGGAAAAGAAAATATACAGTTTCCAAACAACAGCTACACATAGTAACTCATGAGAGGCGAGCGTTCCCCCTACACATTCGCGCTTTCATGGCACAAAACAACGCCTTATTCTGTCAGGTATAAATAAGCCAATTCATCAAGCACAGGCACCCACGTAGAGTTGACGTTTTTTTTCTACATTATCTCGACATTTTTTCTCTCCTAGGTCTTCCGAAACCTGAATTGACCCAGTCTAGTATATTTGATTCTTCAGACTTCTTACAGAGGAGCCCTTTGGCTCTCGTCAAACACGAATTATGGTCACGTTGGCGTTCGCCGTTTCTGCTTTCAGCCTGCGTACCTGCGACGTTCTTTTACTATTTTTTTTTTATCAGGCGCTCATTTTTTTTCTCGACATACCACATGAGCTAGCTCTTGAAAACAGAAGCGCTGTCTGCCACGCGACCCCCCCCCCCCCAAATAGAGGCGCACAAACTTGACAAAACCCCCGCGTCTAGCATCGCCAAAACAAAGAGTAAGTGTCGGCAACAAACGCTCCTGCGAGTTTGCCGCGTACCAAAGCTCGCTGATAAATGGAAGTTTGCTTTTGTTAGGAGAAGCGCTCCGTCGTATTCGCTCTGGTATCGTTTGCTTTCGGCTGCATGCACAACCGACTCCTTCGCTTAGTCCTTATTTTAAGACGGCCTCAGTATTACTCTTTTTTGTTTTTCTTTTTCTTGTAGTTCCTTTCTGCATCAGCACTGCGAGCGACGCTCGCGGGCAATGTCCGCGGCATTTCTTTGTCGGACTTCACGCGTGAATTCACGATTGTGTTCAAACACTGCGCCAAAAAACTGGTGTTTTTACTTCGCGGTTCTTTCCACTGGTCATTCTTTATTTTGTGGTTATTTCTTATTGTCCTCGTAAGCGGGTGCCTGGTTGAAAGCTGATCTCATTTTTGTTTTCACTTTTCCATTTGTCAGACGCATTTCTGTTATGGTGTAGCGTGATATGCCCGCAAGAAATCAAAAGGTAACTAGAGCAAGCTGCAAGACAGGAATCTCTTTCTTGTTCATATTTTGCTGGGCACTATTTCTGCAGTTTCAGAAACTGAATGTATGTTGGTTAAACATTATTACTACCAGCTTTTTGAAAATATGTACAGTGAACTGCTGAAACATAGTATTTTGTTTTTTTTATCATTGAACTTGAGTATATGATCCACAGGTCAAAGTTGAGAATTTGTATAGCCTTTCTTGAGATGAATATACCTGCCAAAGCTGCAGTCTTCTCAGTCGATGCAAAATACTTTGTAAGTAGCTTTCTTACAAAGGTTTTTCACTTGTCACAAGGTGCGGTATGCCCATGTATCAGTTTACTCTTGCTCGAAAACAGTTTCTTGCGCAATATTTGTGCGCCATTATCATATTTTTGCCCTTTTCAACGAAATGGGTGCTTCGTCAAGTACACCGATGCGGCAACATTGTTCTTAGCTACGTTGTTAGTCGGACACTTATACAAGCGGACAAGAATGGCATGACATTAAGCGTCGGTTTTTTGTTGACTGTCAGGGTTCAGAGTCGCAAGCTGCCAGACAGAAGTGAAAAAGGGTAGCCAGCTGAACGACAGAACAAATGTTTCAAGGACATTTCAGTCTGTAAGTCAGGATAGCAAATGCTTTTCGCAAAAGCTTTGTTTTAATTGGCTGTGTTGATTACACTGCACTACTTTGATGGTTAAAGGATTCATGTATTCCCTTTTTCTTTTTACTTCATCATCACATTAAAGCTGTTGTTTAAAGTTTTGTTCATTAACCCAAATCAGCACGGTAAACTGCGTAGTTTGTCTCACTACGCTTCATTTTGATCTGTCCAACACGCTATTGCATTTCTTTTACATGTTTTAAACTTACCTATTCATTTGGAATACATACGACTACTATTGTACTTGGACATATTTTTGCTGTTGTTGAGGTACTACATTGTTCTTACTGACTTGTTAACCCAATTTGTTATTACTTTGCATCGGCCCCCCCCTTACACAATGCCTCTGCGAGGACTGTAAAGTACGTGTAAATAAATAAACAAATAAATAAATAAATAAATAAAAGCATATTTTAAGGGCTCTCCTCTTGTTTTATTGCCCAGTCGTTTGATACACACCATTATAATCGACCAAAGCATCAATATTCAGTGCAGCTGCGTGACTGCAAAGCATGGGTATTGCCTTACGGACTCGTAGGGAGTGCTTCGCTGTTACGCAGTCTAAATGATTATGGTGAAGTGCGCACTAAACATCTGCACATGCAGTATGCAGCACGAAGAAGCAAAGCATGACAAAATGGCAAATTAATATGAAACGTTCGTGAACGGCGTCTGATTACGCTATAATGCTCTGTTTTTGGATGCTCTTGGTTTAGGCGTTCTCCATGTTTAGTGCTAGGTATATTTATGACTTTAGTAAGTTCGTGTTCGAACAATAGGTGTACTTTCAAATATCAAGTTATAGTCGAGTCATTAGCCTTTAGGGGCATAGAGAGATAAACATGAATCTACCAAGTGGTGCCACGCCTGAGAATCGACACATCATAAATATATTTATAGAATTCTGAATTTTGCGAAACCTTTCGGTGCTTTCTCTCTTTCAGGTGCCAAGCATCTTATGGTCCAGCTCAATGCGTTGTGCGGTGTGATCACCCATACCACGCATGAACGCCCATCCCCCTCTCCTAGGCTTCCCCCTTTCGTCTCGCAGTGCGGACACAGGCAGCGTCCACTAGCCCCCCTTCTCTCTTCTTCTACGACCTCCCCCCTCTCTCGCCTTGCAACGCCGACGCAGGCCAACTGCTCGCGCTGCGAAATTGTTCACTGGCCACCCCGTATATTTAGGCACTGGATTTTTACCGCCAAGGGAGTGCCGGTGAGGGATTTTAGAGGCAAACCCCTTTACGCCGAGGGTCGTATATCCTGTGTTGTCGTAGTTGACGTAGTAGCCAGTTGCATTGCATTGCATGGCAATAAAAAAATAGTGTCATAGCATATCCACGGAGTGAATGATGATGAGTGGGGCGAATCATCCGCCAGTCCGTCCATGCATCCGTCGGTGCGTTCGTTCGTGTGTCCTTTCATCCGTCCATGCGTCCGTCTGTACATCCGTCTGTGCGTCTGTCCGCTTCGCCCCACTCATCAGCATTTACCTCGTGAATATGCTGTGATTTGTTACTGTGGGTTGTTGAACAATAAAAATTCGCAGCGTCCGTGTTATCTTAAAAGTGGACTGCGGGTCTCTATGTCCAGTTTGAGTTTTCTGTCCTTAATTGGCCATTAACAGTGATGGGAAAGTTCCAGTAAGAAACACCGGTCCATCACTGCACTCTTCGCTCCTCTTGCGGTTTCTCTCCCGCGCAACACCACCTTGAGTTTAAGCGTTAGCTCCCGCTGCTTCTCATCTACACGTGGTTCCCTTTAGCAGGTGGTGGCATAATTTTTTTATGGAAGCGTGATAAATGTGACACTAGGGACACGCACAAAGGCATCACCATAAGCTCATTGCGCTTCTTCAAAATTCATACGTATTTTTGGAAAGCGTTCGGAAAGCGGGTCGATCATGTAGCAGCCGATTCGTATGCCAAACATCCATCTTTGCACTCTAGTGGTAAGTTGGAGCTCATTTGTTGCATCGAATTCAAACGACGTGTCTCGATATAGTGAAGAAAAAAAAAAGACCTCATTTTCCAAAGCGCGTGAGGAAACTTGCACTCGGCCTATGTCTGCGACTCGCATCCGTTGCGCAGATGCCACGAAAGCGAGTTCTGCACTTGCGCCACAAGAACCACTTTTTCATTGTTATTTATTTCGCACAACTTCCATCTTTCGCATGCGTTCGAATAAACGTAATATAGTATATGCCGTAAAATATTGTTGCCTTGACGACGTAGTTGCACAATGCCGTGAGGCGCGAGTGCATCTGAGGTGAATCAAATGACAGGAGGTGTGCGCAAGCCAAGCATTTGAAAGCCAGCCTCCAACTGCAACGCGGGCGCACTGTGAAAGAAGGCGACTGAACCATATACGAGGCAGAGCCAGTCGTTGTGTACAGGAACGTTTGGCTCAAGCACATCGAAGTTGTGTGACGGCGGTATTCATGACTGTTCGCTTGGCACCGGCTCTTAAGCAAGCCTGCTTGAATATGTCACGCTCCAGCCATTCGACTGGCTTGGTACAATGAAATTCAAGCTCACTATTTTTTTTATTTAATGTAAAGCTTGCTTCCTTCTATTTATCAGAGCTCTATGGGTTCACTTTTTTTAAACACCATCTTTTCATCTGTGTTAGCCCCATTTTCGGAAGTAGGTGCCTTGTGTTTCGCGATTTTTTTTTCACATATTGATTTTTTTTCACATATTGGTTTGTTATGCTTGTTTTTTGTTTCAATATAGCGGCTGCGAAACCGCTCGATACGAGTTCTACAAATTGTCCGTATTTCTATTTCTTTTTCCGCCTTGTTGGTTCGA
This sequence comes from Rhipicephalus microplus, assembly GCF_043290135.1. NCBI lineage: Eukaryota > Metazoa > Arthropoda > Arachnida > Ixodida > Ixodidae > Rhipicephalus > Rhipicephalus microplus. The sequence goes on along the minus strand of NC_134700.1, from coordinate 256,010,039 downwards.
TAAATCTCTCATTTCTTTCATACTTGCGCAAACGTGGACGCGTGCCGTGTTTGTTCACTCTTGGGCCTTGTGACTGATTTGCTTTTGGGAACTTGAAAAACCGGGTCTCTTCTCGGATCCTTCCTTCTACGTCGATAGTTCTTGCTCCTCGTTGGTCCCGTCTTCACTGGGAACCGTTTTTGAGGTCTTCTCCTATGAACGATATATTTCGCCCCCATCGCTGGTAATCGGCCTCTTTCAACGCTCCGATGGGACCGCGTGTGGTACGGAGCTCCAGGGATGGGACCCATCGAGCCGGTTCGAAACCTCCCCGACGGTTTTCTTGCCGTCTCATTGAGCACTTGCATCTGCGACGTGAAGGCACTGTGCCTGTTTCTGTGTTGCTATCCCAAACTTGGTGCTTCTCTTCTGCGCCGCCACTGTACCAGCCTCGCCTTCTTCACCGACGTCCAGCGCATTGTTTGCCATCCGGGTTCTTCCTCGATCGGCGTAGTGCTCTGTCGCCGTTGCTTTTCTCGTATTGCCTCGCCCTCTCCTCATCGTATGTCGAGGCGCGCAGACTTTAAATGGGCTAAACAAGGAAAAGAGCGCACGTTTCCATTGGTGCAGAAAGAAAGCGGTGCGGAGACGTGATACCGGCCACAGAAACAAACACGGTTAGAAGCTAGTAGCAAGAAGAAGAGCGGGAGGCCTCGCGCTATTTAGCGGCGCTACCGCTTTTGTGCGTGTATGCGCTCATCGCTTTTGCGCCGCTCGGTCTGAGTGTTCTTTGTGAAGCATTTTTTTGTTTATTTTTCCCCCTGCTTGCGTTTTGTAAAGTCTCGGCAAGAAGAGCGGTTTGCGGATCCCTTCGAGAGCGCTTATGCCACATGGATATCACAAACAAAAAAAAAACAGCAATTGAGTAACACAAGTTGTAGATACAGCATTACGAGTAAGAGGAGCAACACGGCGGAAAGGTTGGGCGTCTTTAATACGTCAAATTGATGGTCGTTGTTGAAGTGTGCACACTTAGGATAGCACCCGTCTTCGATGTCGAGTTTTTTTTTTCCGTGGCCATTGATCGGTACGTGATTGGTGGTGAGTCTTGTCGTGTGGCCATTTCTCAGCCACCTTATAAGAGTGCGTGCGACATTTGTTTTTTTTTGTTTTTGGTGTCATGTTTAACATCGCAACGTGTAACGCAATGTCGATGAACAAAGTATTCCTACTTCTCTGCTACGGCCACTTGAAAGGTGCATACTGCTCGACGGTTTCGTTCCACTGTCACAAATGTTTTTGCTGAATTGCATTAACGTGATGCTTGGCATCTGCGTGAATATTACGCTAGAAAAGAAACGCGCGGTTAAACTAAGCAGTGAACGTACGGGATCACACTAACTAATTTTACGAAGATGTCGGACTTAAATAATAAAATTACGCCCAAAATAAAATCGCCTAGATTGAAATACGCCGCTTCATCTCCCTCTCTATGTGCTCCCTTTTACGGAAACGTTATTCCATACCATAATCAAGCAGAGGTAAAAGGGAAATAAATATAACAATGGTGTAATTTGGAACAAAGAGCGAACCTAAAGGTAGAGTAACATTGGTTTTGTCATCTTTCTAGAATTTAAAAACATTGAAAGTTGTTTCGTAAGTATTGCATTTCTACGTAGCCATCTACCCGGTTACTCTTTATTATACTGCCTAACATACTTTTGTATACTATATAACTTCAGAAAATAAATTGAGTACTTATATCCACAAAAAGGAATGAACGAGTAGGGCAGTAGCGCAATACGGCTCTCAAAGGGGCAATTCACACTTTTCAGGTGTCGCGGAAAAAGCTGCTAATCGGTAGTCGAGGCTCCTAAACACACGCGAGACAAACAATATAGCACTGCACGCGGCCTAGAATTTACAAATAATTTTCGGTCATCTTAAAATCGATTCCTCTTTTTTTTCTCTAAATGACGCCGTGTATACCGAGATGACTGCGCCGTATACCCAAATTCATGGTCATTGACAGATTTGAGCATCGTGAGTAGCAGATTCACCGGGGTCTGCCAGGGGTGACACCATGAGTCCACGCGCTTGCTCATGATCACACTCAATGGAAGTGGCACATTAAGAAGGAGATACAAAGAAAGTGCTCTAGGTTAGGATGTGCGTGTGATCTAACGTCTTTGCCCCATGCGATCAATCGCTGCTTTGCTTACAGCGTGCTCGTCAGGACGAAGGATGAGAGAAAGCAACGAGTTCCTGTACCTGCGCTTTTGACTGATTCTATAATTGTTTAAGCTGGTCGACTTGTGAATCAATGAGTTTCCCTGAAGAGTCCATTTGACGGTAACACCAAAAAGTGTTGCAGGGCCCTTCTAAGCTACCTATCAACTTACCCTCTCTTTACTATGTATTTGACCAGTAGTGTCAGTGCCAAGCACTTTCTCTAAAAAGGTGGCAATTTTGGCATTGATAATGACTGTAGAAACGTTCTGCACAACCTGCATAAAGAAAGAAAAAAAGAGAGAAAGAAAGAAAGCAAGCAAAAAATAAAGAAAAAATAAAAAAAAAATAAAGAAAAAAAATAAAGAAAGAACGAAATATAGAAAGGAAGGAAGAAAGGAAGAAAGAAAGAAATGCGCAAAGCTTTTATGTGTATTCTGCCAGCTCCCTGTTGCGTTTTCATCATTGTGACATCTCCGTTTCACTAAAAACGTTCAGAATAGTTTCTGATATTTATGGAACATTCAGCAATACTCTAACAAACAAACATTCAATGGGAATGGGTGAGAGAAGATAATGCAGTTTCTATGCATACCTCAAATAAAAGAAAACAACACCTGCCATGTGAGATTGAACAGTGCAGATCGCAGACAAGTGTTCATATTAATGCAATATGAAGTTTAAAAGTCAAATGAAGTTGCGTTTACATACTACTCATCGAAAACTAGGTGCGAAATTGCAGTGCTGGAATATACCAGCCTTTAGATGTGGTTGAACAACGATGTTTACAAAGTACACGAACATTGCACATACACCGATTTACCTCACAGTGTGCCGTACTCAAAAGCAAAAAAAATGGCTTATTTGCGCTAGTGTTGATGTTTTTTGCCCAACGTTAGTTGTTTCATGGCTAGAATTCTACACTTTTACACGTGAATAGTGCATTAGAATTTCTCCTTCCTAACGTTCATTTAACATGGGTCAATTTTGTGGCCTTCATTTACCCTTCCTCGTCACCTAAGCCAAACAGTTACTTGAGTGCTGCAAGCGAGTTTGTTAACGCGTGGTGACCGGATTAGCCAACAGAAAGCGGTTTAGTGTGAGCGCTAACGAACCATTTCCTAACTTCAGTGGGAATGCAATTACGCCATTTCAGATTCTTCTAGTAGAACTGACACTAAACTACTGCTGTATGGCTTCCCAGGTCATTAACTTAGCAAGCCAATGTTTAGTTGTCGCAATGTTTTTGCAATAACTTCTGACTTGTCTATAAGGACCTAAGAAAATGTTGCTAAGTATACGGCAGTTAACGAAAGCTATTTTTTCACTATTTGTGAGATTGCGTTGTCAGTTTGGTGTTTCGTGAATAGCATTGAACTGCATACGATTACTACTTTAGCTAAGGTCACATTGCAGTTCTTGGGTTACGTTTTATTATTTTTTCATCGAGTCCCATTCGCACCGCTGCTTCATTGCCACTTTGCTCGCCTTGTAATTTATGATACGCATGCGTGCGTTCTAACACGACTTTAGTACGTATCAGTGAGGCACGTGTCGCGACCAGATTTCTTTTTCGCTAATACTTTTCGCAAACAAGAAGCTGATGATCCGTTTTCTTAAACAAAACATATGTAAGTTTGTTACTTTCACTACCGTTGAGACTAATAGGTAAGAACTTGCCATGGAGAACTTGGACGGAGCCTAAACTACCTAAAACTCGCCTACACTACCTTAAACCTAAGTTGAAACAAGAATATAAAGAGACATTTGACCTCACACTCGAAAACGTAGTTTTCTTCGGTGATGGAGAGAGAGACAGAGAGAGAGATAAAAAGAAAGAAAAAAGAGACAACTAATTTTACATATGTCGGCTACCTAAAAAGGGCATGGGTGACGAAGCGCGCCGTTGTAGTTTCCGCACGTACTTACGGATTTCTAAGGTAACAAAATGTCGCTCTTTAAAAATTACTATGAGGAAGCATAAACACGTATCGACCACACATTTGTTCGTAGACGTTGTAAGTAACCTAAACAGTGTCTAAGGCTTAGCAATTTTTCCTTAAACAAAATAACAAAGATGCGCTGTTCTAAATAAATAAATTAAGAATATACTGAAAGTCATGATAATGTGCACTAGCTAGGCACAGGCTGCCCCTTCTTTGTCAATGGAGTAGAAAGTTCGATAATGTAACTAGAAGGGAAGCCGAAAAAAAATAAACCGAACATTTGAGTATAACACTTCAAGCGAGGTATATAACACAACATTGCTTCGATAAATGCCGATTTCAGAAGTCCGAATCAATGTATATAGTTTTTAATTCAGATATGATGTTTACCACTGGCCGTCAACTTTAATTAAATCTATGCCCTATATTGGCAAGAATCTATTTCTTTAAACAAATCTCGCGAAACATATCGTTTGAATGAGGTTAGGGCCTGTTATTTAGTGATTTTTTGTGCACGTACATTTCTTCATAAGTATACACAACATTCCAAAATAAAAAGCTAATATATGGGCTGTTCTTTTTGAAAAAAATAGGTCTCACCGTAAGGGTGATGCAATGAATGCGCTAGCATCAAATTATAATGTTATGCAAAGAAGTGCTTGCAGCTAACTCTTCTGAATTCAATTTCGTGTCACCCCATAAATTGCCTGTGGAAGGAAATATGGCTGATCCAGAGAGAGCTGACATTTTCACGCAGCACATCACGAAGAAGCTGATGCCTGCTGAGATAGCGCGCACTAACGATCGTAATAGTCGGCAGGCCTGGCACACAGGATGGTGTTATCCCACTCACCCTCAGTGTGCATAAACAAGTGGGCTCATTTCATCTCTGCTTCAGCCCCGCTCATTGCACCCGCTTGCATGTGTTTACTCGCGGATAGAAGATGCGATGCGCGGAGAGATGTTATCAATTTCGGCTTGATACCGAACATAATGGTGACGGCGACGGCAAGAACCCGTCAAGAGTGTCCATGTTTTTGCTAGTGCAATAAAAGGCTCAATATAATCTTAACGGATAGATGAGTTGTCTTTCTCAGGTAGTTAACATTAACGTAGCCAAATGTGAAACTTCGGTCTCACAAATAGCTTGATTGGTGGTATATGATAAAGTTTAACGAGCTATTGCTAGTGCACTTCAGCACGACAAGTTTGGTTAAGCCGGCTCTAATCATTTACATGCTGGAGGGCATACGAGAGCATCGACTACCTCGGCGCTGAAGAAAATGTATAGATGTTGGCGTGGCAGCAAGTTTGAGAGAACAAGGAGATGAGGGTTAAAAGACCAAACACTCTAAGGTTTTCTCACTGGCGCTCCGGATGCAAATAGGACTCATTTTGGTGCAGTAACTTGTTATCCTACTCATCAGCAAGGGTTACGAGAGAGCGTCATTTCGAGTACTGCCTACCTGATATATTATCTTGCTCTTTATACAAGATTCGCCTAGCAGGCTCGTATAATAGGCGACGGACAATGGAGCCCGGCGGCAGCACTTCCCGAGCGGCTACTAGGTGCCGTGTCCGTGAGACAATGGCGTCCCGGGCAGTGAGCGATGTTTCACGCTGTTCATAGCTCGCGTGGGCACACCGGCGCGATAACGGTGCTCCGAAGAAAGCGTGGTCCGGTGGTGGTTGTCGTTTTTCTCTCTTCCCCGCTTACTCACCTCCTCATCACTTTCTCTCGGGCTTCCGTCTTGCATGCTCCAAACAGCCGCAAAGGCTGCGCTAAACGACCGTGCCGAGGCAGGCATGCCAGCTGCGCAGCGTGGTGCTCTTTCGTCGCACATTGTCCTAAGCTTCAGAGCTAAAATAAGGAGCAAGAAAAAAAAACTATAGTCGTACAAAAAAAAACGAAAAAGGCGTGCACGGGACAACGCGTGCGTAATTCACGCAGCTTCCGGAGCTGTAAAGATGGGTGAAAAAAGAAGAGGAGGCAAGGAGCCTACGGCCTTTTGTGCTTTTTTGCGGTGGTAGTGCCACCTCTTCTCCATACAAGCACTGGCGCATAACATATGCCGTGTAATGCCTGCTTCGCCGTCGTGCATCTCCCGCCCCTTTTGCGCCACGCTGCCTTCATCGCATCTGCATCAGCCGCGGTGTAGCTAGCGCTACCATACTCGTTGCCTTTGTTGTTCCTTGGAGCGAAGGCAAAATAAGAATTAATACACTGTAAAAATCTGGCCGCTACAAGAGTAAGCTGAAGTGCCAAGAAAAGAATGCGCCTGTGATGCCCCATCGAATGAGGTAGAGACAAGAAGGCGGCCTTTGCAACAGTTCCAGCGAGGCTTCCTTGCACTGACGTTACTTTACTGTAAGATACTGCAAGACGAAGACGACACCTAACAGGGAAGTGAAGAATCTGTCTTGCTGCTCGATATTGATGCACAGGGTGAGAAACAGAACGATGGAAAGGAGAGCAGATAATCAGAGAAACATTCTGTTTTATGCCCTACTGTGACTGCACTAGCATCTTGACATTACTAGCACCTTCTTCAAACATATTTTGGCTCTTCTTGTGAATTATTCATGCCTCTTTGCGCGCACATGCTATTTATTGTAGCTCGATTACTGAACGTGAGCTTTCAGTTAACCAGCGGGGGGAAAATATGACATAGTTTCAAAATATCATGCGTAATAGTGTAAGGCAACCTTAAGATTTGAAATGTTAAAGAACCCGAGGTGGGTTTGCAAAAGTATTCCAATTCGCTGAGGGAACAAATGTGTCATTCATTTTTTTTTTCTGTTTTACAGGGTGTTCGTAGCGAAGTCGTGTGTAGCGAAATGAAACCGAAGGCTTTCATAGGTTGTTTTCTTTGCTACACTGTAGTGCCTCACAGACAAAGCACGCTTTACAGAAGAGAAAGTGAATAAAGACGCATCGGGTCTGATATAATATAATAGTACAATCCGCACACCTTAGTTCTGATATCTGTATGTAGTAGAATGACTGAATCCTTAGAAGGAAAATTTTTGATGTCCCACTAAACGTAAAAAGGGAGTCACAATGCTGGCAGACACACGAGTGATGCAAAAAATTTTCGCTGGGTTCAGTGCGGGCCATTCCCGGGGGCACGTTTGATGCAGAATGCTTGGAATACCTTCGCTCCCGATGGCAGTGCAAAAACCACACTAAGTGAAGAAATGTTTCGGGAGTGAGGGGGATCAAGACAAGAGACGGAGAAGAAAAAAGAACAATGAGAAGGTTTTCACGTTATCAGTAATGTTTAGCGAATGCTTAAAACACCCTGTCAGTGTTTTGCTCAAAACTTCGCTTGCATCTGGATTGATTTTGTAGCAAATTGTTTCCTTAAATATTACAAACTATTATATCCCAGAGATATGCCTAACACGGATGCAGCCTTAGACAGGTTGCACAATAGTTGAGAAACGTGTGTTGCTACCTGTGGTTGCAACCACGACGACGCCTTACTAAATAACTGAGCCTCCTACAGTTTTAAAACCCAACTTACAACAAAAGCAACGCCTTCAGCCTGTAGCTGGCTCAGACTGTTTGGGCAAACTACCCACTGACGTTTTGTTTATGTCATCGTCTGGAGTGATACCTCAGGTGGCTCATTAATCAGAGTCTAAATAAGTGCTCTCTTACATACGTGACGCTGCGTGCGACGTTCCCCTTTGAGTTTCCACCTCCAAAAAAAAGTGCTGAGCACAGCTCGAAATAGGCACTACGTGCTCATTATAGTACACTGCAACATAGATGCAGTGGCTTAAATGCATGGCTGCAGAATGGAAGCGCACGCCGGTTGCTGGGTGTCGCAGAAAACGCGTTTTTGCATTCGTGGTACTTCCGCTGCCCGAGCGCGCCTTGATACCCGCATGACGCAACACACAATAGCGTGCTACACAAAATGTACAGGGTGGCACGAAATGCGTGGTGCAAGCAAATGAGCCTTTCTGATGATGAGCGGAGATATTAGGCACATTGTTAAACTCATCCGAGTTCATTAGGAATGGTAAAAAAGAACAATTTCAAGTTGTGGCCTGTTTTAACTAGAGAATGTTATACAAGCCAAAAGATGCACTGAAAAGAAAACTCCAAAGACAGATAGTTTTTTTATTAATCACAGCTGTACTTTGCCAGAGTGTCTTCGAAGACCTTTAGTCTTTTTCATAAAGTTCAATTATAAAAAAAAAATCAAGGCAGCTTCACTCTAGGAGTATCAAGCTCGAAGAAAAGTGGGAGCTCTGCAGCCTTTATTTTTCATTTTCCTCTATTTTTCTGTTCCTTTCTTCCTCTGTTTCTTTCTTCCGATGTCATCTCTGTTTACGTGTGTTTTTGTTTATTTTTATTGGGTTTTGCTCTTTATAGGCATGTCTTTCTCTTTCCTCCCCTTTTCTCTGTCCCTTACTTGCTTCCTCTGCCTTTCTATCTCTTTTTCTTTCTATTTCTTTCCCTTCCTATTGTTGGTCCCTTTCTTCGTCACTACTTCTCTCTTTCTTCTTATGTTTTACTTGAATGTTTTAATCTGTCTCTTTTTGTGGAAAAGGAGAAAAAGGAGTCGATTGGTAAACACGCAAGAAACGCTGCTATATTCCTCTAGCTGACTAATAAGCACATCTTACAAGACATAACCCGGAACAATGCTTAGATTCATCATGCCGCATGCATCCATCACTGAATATTAGCGAATAACCAATCTATCAAGTCATGCAGCTACACTCTTCTTTATCGCCACACTACAACATTGCTTGACAGACGACTAGTTGAAGTATTTGTATACCGTCCGCTTCCTACGACCGTACACCCTTCGAGGCTTATGTTTTGGATTTCGTGTCTAACACACGTTTGACAGCGCAGTTTTCTAATGACCATGAAGTGGGTGCCTTCAAGCTCTACATGGGCGGTATATTCCGACCAGATGGCTTGAAGTTTTGTAGCTGGGTTTACTTGTAATTTATTAAGGGGGAGACATTGTTGCCCACTTCAGCGAGACTCTGGTTGCCCTCAAGTTCAGCTTAGGGGAGGCGGGGAGCATGAATGATGGAAAGAGACCGGAAAGCGGTTTACCAGAAGCCCTTTACGCTCCGCAGGCGCCCTGACGAGGTCCCTGGTAAATGAAACGCAGACCGTATACCGGTGATTAGGCGATGATACCTGGGAAGCAACGGAGACCGGGAGGGTGGGCTTTCCCGCTCCACTGCGCTTTATCGATCGCCGCCACCACTCCAGCAGCCGGATCTGCGTGCCGCCGCCCCAGTGGGGGAGAGCTGCGCGGGACTAGGGATGCGAGAGCGGGCTGCCGCCTTCGAAGATTGCCGCACGTGCGCACGAGTGTACGCGTGCATCTCTCGCGAGGCCGGATGGGATTTGGCTGGCTGGCGGGAAATGTGGAAGTTTAGATGCGCGTTTGTGCGCGCGTGTGCGAGAAGATATTACCCTGTAAATCGGGGTGTAATTCTGATGGACCCCGTTCGCCTTTCCATTCCTCTTTCCCCCTCTGTGGTGAATTTCGCTCAAACGTTCATCAGAGATGTACTTCGCTAGTGCACAAACGGCACCGACCACGTTCCGTTTCTGCATGTTTCCTGATGCGATGTTGCCCTTGAAGATTTATATAGAGAAAATATTGTCTTGACTATGCAGCGATAATTTACTGCTAGCATTGATAAAAGTAGCCCTGGAAGCCCCATTTAGTCGCTGATCAAATTGAAAAGGCTGTTTGGCTGACGTATCGTATGTTCCTTCCCGGAATTCTAAGCAAGTGCGTGAGTATTATAGTACGTGAACTTGTATAGTTTGCTGTTTTCTGTTTACTTTTGGACGAGAAACATAATGAAAAAGAAGGGGTATTGACACTTCTATAGGCATCACTGACATCCTCTCTTTATACACACTCTCTAAAAAAGAATTATTGTTATACGATGATGATAATAAGTACTTTTTTTTTCACTAGCGCTCTTCAATGACATTGGCGATTGGTACCTTGTAAAAAAAATTGCCGGTGATTATTATACTGCCTCATGGAAACTCTGAGGGCAGCTTCCTGTTGAGGCAACGCCAACTGTGTTTTATGTTGAGTGTTTCCGCTGTCGTAGCGATGTTACATACGATACATATTACCACAAAAACTGCCAGCGCTCGCGTGCTTAGCGTTCGCTCCTAACGCCAGGCCTATCGTCCCATATGTCTCTTCGCATATATCAGAGCGGCCATTCCAGAGCCCACTCTTAACTCTATTGAGTCACTTAATGCAAGTACATATGCAAGGCATCCGCTATGTCATAGGTTTTGAAGAATATGGCGGCACCCACTACGTTACTATCCATCTTTCTACGATGGGAGACCAGCGCCGAACAGGTGGCGCGCCGAAAAAGGGCCCCTAGTAGTAAGTCACGACGTGACTCAGTCGCTCGCCCAGATGAGCGGTCGCATGCATGGGTTCCGCAGCGAGCACTCACACGAGCGCTGTTCCCGGGCTTTATTTCAGCACGAGCGGCTCGAGCAGCCCTTGCGCCCGTAAAATTTCACTGTGGTTCACTTTGTCACTTGTAACTTTATTTCTAGGCTACTTTCTCAGAAAAGCGCTGAAAAGTGGAGCGAATTTCTCCAAAGCGGCTTACGCCAGCGGGAACGGCTGGGATATGCGCGCTTTCACTGTCAGGGTAACCGAGGAGGCTCCACCGCTGGTGCCGTATAAGCGAAGACCTGGGTTTGATTCGAACTTAAACGAAAGGCTTTATTATGCGAAACTGTTTTTTACCCGTGGCTTCGCAGTCCATTAGCGTTGCGCCGGTCACGGGATCTTTCGGCAGGGTGAAAGGGGGACTGCGCTGTGCCAAGTGTGGCGAGGGCTAAGTTCGGTGGTTATGATGGACCAATTAGGGGTGTACAAATACGGGTGAGTGTAAACCTGAGCTTGGCCGTTTCTACAGTGTTCGCGAAGTGGAGCTGGTACCACTTTTTATTATATATTCTATTTGCGTCCTTCTTGATTCTTCGGCCAAGGACATCGCCGATTTTTCGCTCACAACCAACGACGCTGGCACCAGCGCCAACTCCAAAATTTCTGCGGAAAAGGCTCTTTAGGGCTATCCCGTTATTCGGTTGTGGATACTACTGCTGATTGGGCCGCCTATGTAGTGCGAAAAATATCAAGTTTTAGTTTGTGCGTTGTCAAGTGAAGGAAAAAAAAGGATAGTAAAACAAGCCTGTCACTTGAGGCTCAGCACGATTTCTATATGCTCTTGAATATGTTTATATACTGGTGATTAAAACATGACAAACATTAGCGTAAAATAAGCTTGAAAATTTAGGTAAAAAGCGAGCACCGGCATGATCATAGAAGGTCACGAAATAGTACGATTGCACTAGCTTGGGATTCACTGAAAACAAGTAGGCCTCGCTTTTGTAGTTGGTTCTATTTAACGCAATAAACTAAATCCCGGGTAGGCTTTCCCATTAAAAAAAAGTAAAATGAAATAAGGGTGCGAGCACAGTAAAAGAAGCGCATGGAAGTAGGATCAACGGAACAGAAGAGAATACGTGACAAAAATACGCGCTTCAGATTTTCACAAAACGAAAGCCATGCTGGGCGGTCAAGCGCTGCCGATATGCCCATGAAGCGTAGAATCTCCGGTAAGTCCGGTATTCCTGTGCGTGGCAGTGAGCCTTCTGAAAGCGGCCCTGGAAGAGAGTAAAAAGAAATAGAGGCGAGGCATCTCTTTAGCGGCCCATTGCATAATCAAGGTGAGGCGGAGGCAAGCGCCAGCTGGAAAGGCCCTGTACATTCCACGAGCGACGTGCCTGTGCCATAATTAAAGTGTGCGAGCTCCCAACATACCTTTCTTCACATTTCTCTCCTCTCTGCTTCGCGCACCGTGTGAAAGCACCTGCCTACCTCTGTTCAAGTTATCGCTCCCCTTCCCTTTCTTTCTCAATCTCTTTCTCTCTCTCTCTCTCTCGCTTTCGTCGTTATTCGGATAGACAGTTTTCTGAATAGTCGCCGTCTTTTTTTGTTTTTCTTCCTCCACGTGAAAGTGAAGATGCGTAGCTTCCAAACCCACTCACCCCTCGCTTATTGCCATTCAGCACGAGCTCGTCAAAGGATCGCGCTCTTCGACAGTTTGTTCCACCCGCAATAACTTCACTGTTTTTAGTCCGGAGCATGGCGGACGTACGTGAAAACTGGTCATCGTTACTGGTGTTATGTTAATTCATCGATATTTTTTACTTGCCTGGTTTTTACTAGCTATATACTTGTAAGAAAAAAAAAGTACGATCATGTTACGCGGCGAGCATGGCACGTCGACGAACTTCGAGGGCCTGCATACCTGCAGCTGACGTGCCTTCACCTTCCTTCCCCGTCATGCGAGCTCGAGGTATGCACATACCTTCAGAAGTGTACCACCGTGATTGAATTTATACGCGATCAAGCTTTCGGATAACGCTTTTTCTGTGGGTATTTTTATTCGCTGGAAAATGAAAGCCATCAAAAATCATGCTTTTGATAAATGACAGCGTTTGTCAGCCGTGCTAGTGTGAAAGCATGTTAAAACCGCTTCGTTATTATGCTCCTTTCTGTCTGAGTTTCAGCAGATACGTAATATAATATTTTTATATCAGACGTCTCACGTGAAGGGAAGTTTAAAATAATGGCACTCGCTTCCTTTGCAACTCCACCTTCTTTTTCTATACGCTTGCAAAGAAACGTTGATTGATTGATATGTGCGGTTTAACGTCCCAAAACCAATATATGATTATGAGAGACGCCGTAGTGGAGGGCTCCGGAGATTTCGACCACCTGGGGTTCTTTAACGTGCACCCAAATCTGAGCACACGGGCCTACAACAGTTCCACCTCCATCGGAAATGCAGCCGCCACAGCCGGGCTTCGAACCCGCGACCTGCGGGTCAGCAACCGAGTACCTTAGCCACTAGACCACCACGGCGGGCTTGCAAAGAAACGTTAAGGGCGTGCATTGGTGGGACATAAATGTAGCGATGTTGAGGCCCGCAAGCTAATATGAAACTCACGTAATATTAAGGCAAGGATTTTCAAGGCAATAACGGTAGTTTACAACTATGCCTCAAAAAGAAGCTATATAACAGCTGCATCTTACCCGTACTTATCTACTCTACAGCAACTTGAGGGCTTACAAAAAGGGTTCAACTTATATTGAAGATGACGCAGTGAGCAATGGAAAGGAAAATGATAAGTGTACTTTAAGGAGCAAGGAGAGAGCAAAGTCAAAGTGAGCGAGGGAGCTAACGAATGTAAAGCATGGGCACCTTAGTCAAAATAAAGAAGAAAAAATGGGCGTGAACGAGGCTTGCAGCACGTAAGCAAGATGGCCTGTGGCTCGACCTTACCTGGTGAATGGACGTCAACCCTAACGCAATGTTTCGAAACACCCGCCATCCTTGTCGAAAGTCATTATTTTACAATGCAAAGAAGCGAAAACCTTATGGTGCAATTTTATCTGTTGGTCTGTGCGGCCAATTTTACAAGCTAATTATTCTGTCGCTCGGTTAAACGGGTAATTAGAAAACAGCAGGAGACAGCTTAGGAAACTGCGTTTATGTTGATTAAGTTCAAGTGATGCAAAATCCTCAGAGCGCCTCATTGACGAGTTAGTGTTAGGCGTCTATTACGGGTCAAGATAAATATAATTGTCTGAAGCCCGGTTGTCACAAGTTATACATAGCAGACTAGCCAGACCAAGAAAGACTCACATTAGAAAGGGGCAACAAAAAATGATACTAACGCTAAGAGGAATTTGCGTCCGAAGGAAAGAAGAACAACAAGAGAGAAGGCAGAGAGGTTAACCAGGCACATTTCTGGTTTGCTACCTTACGCTGGGGGAAGGGGGAAAATTCTGAAGTTCCTGCACTGAAATAGCCGGTGCACTATGCAGTGAGGGTGCACATAAGTTAAGTATCGCTGATCTAGAAATGTTACCTTTAGGTTCATCCATGAGTGGCCTGCCTGTGTCTACATATTATTCACATTTCTGATCTGTGCGTCACCCCTAGGATACGCAAATGTCCGCTTGTGGAACACTGAACTATTGGGCCCTGGTTTCGGATGACGACATCGTGAATGGTTTCGGAAGAATCGTTCCCGTTATGAAATATTTGAGGATAAAGTCGCTACAACGTCAGCGTATTATAATCCATCCTTTACAAAGCTCCCCATTTTCTCCTTGCGATAGGCGCAATAATTCTGAGCCACACCCACTCCGCCCGTTTGTCATGCTGCCTTACGAGAACCAATATAGCTTTGAGAACGATGTGCACACGCTGATTATGCAAGACCAGACAAAAACATTGGGTTTGGTTTCGGCACTTTTGTCGTACTTTTGTGCCAGTAGCTTTTTTTTTCACTATCAAACTTCGTGAGTTCACGTAACTGTAGTGCCTGTCCGTCACGCAATGTAACTGAACCACAAAAGCGCACACGTCCAACATTATTGGAACCTTTTTTCTATTTTCTTGAAAACCAGACATTTCGAAGTCGCTTGGATAGGAATAGATGGCTGCCCAACGATCTCTCTGGCATTTTGTTGTCGTAGCAGTCATTGCTAACGAATCTATGTTTTGTTTAATGAATGTTTAATGATCAATGAGTGTCTGGTGCGGGGCAGTGTAACATTCCCCAGCACTTGTAACTCGTATGTGACACTGCTTTAGTTTTCGACAAGTGTTTAGTATTCAGCAAGCGTTTGTTGCAGTTAGAGAACCAATATAGCCGACGTACCTTCGATGGGACAACGCAAAATTAAATAAAAAAGGTCGTTCCACGTCTGTGATTGTTTTCACTCCGATAGATTGGCGAGTGATTCTCTAATGAAAAGAAGAGAAACGCGAGTCCCGTAACTGTCTCTCAGGGGCAGGACACCTCAACAGTAGCTCACGAGGGGTGAGGGTAAGGAGGGATTAAAAAGATAGGATTAAAAGGTATAGAGATATAGAGAGGGGTAAGGAGAAAGCGTGGTGCAGGGGCAGTGACATACGGAAGTAAGGAGAAAATAGGAAAGATGAATTGGTCCTGCTATCCTGTTCCTTTAAGCGCGGTCTTCACTTTTTTAGTAACCTGTAAGGTGAGAAACTTATGTGAGAGTAGAATAGGATGGAAACAAAACCACCTCCTGCAAGCAGTGAGAGTGGTTGATGGTCTTTTTCAGAAAACATCGCAAAACATATCCATCGAAAGAGGTTTACGTTTATAGAGCACGCTTTATGTTGACACAGTGTTATTGCTACCAGAGGGCACGCACTGAAGGCGGCAACAAAGGGAAGAACGAAACATGATGGTGACTATGTGAACGCGTACCAATACGTCCAGTTTTCTGCTTTCTTGCTTATAGAAACCTACCAAGCAATTCGTGCAGCGCTCATGCAAATACAGCCGTTTTTTTTTTTCAAGTTCTCTTCATTTGTACCCTGCTACAAATTTCTCCTGCAAATCTTTACTACAAATATTGCTACAAATCTAGAAATTTTATTGCAACATTTTTGAATTATCATTACTGTTATAGCCACGTGCGTATATAGCCAGCGTTATTAGTAAAGATGATCAAGGTTAACATCCTTTGATTCGGAGGTTGCGAAATGCCTTTGTGTGGTTTCTATCAGGTAACATGGGCCGCTCTCACGGCTAGCATGGCCACTCTATTTATCGAGTAATATGTGTTTCTACTGTTATATTACTGCTTATCGCCACGCGTATAGCTCCTTAGGCCATTTTTAGGGATGAACCGTACACAACATTTTGTGCGCGTCTACTGGGAATACTCCCGTCACCGACTGAAAGCACACAGGGTCTAACGGAGTCGTTAAGGCGGATAACGAACATATTACGATGACGTTCGACCCCCGCGCGCCCCTCGGTCGACTGGCCATTATGAGGGAACCGCTGAAGCGCTGCATGGCTCAGCACAAAAGTGGCGTGCCGTGGCTCCTCGCATCAGCGAAACGGTGAGGCTTCATTAGCCTAGTCGTTCCCGCGCTAGTTCATTTACCGGGTTTTTCACACGCGTCAGCTTCACGGTCACTTCGGCGCCGCCGTCTGTCTGCTAAAGAACATCTCCTGCCAACTTTGTGACCAGGCATATTATAACCCACCGAGCCGTCGGCCGATGTATGAACGTCTTGAAGAGGGCCTAGAAAGCATCTCTCTTTCTCTCGTATTTTTTTCACGTTCATACATTGCTGCTCTTCTTCTCAGCACTCAACTTATAGGCTCCTTAGCTGGACCCCGCATACACGTGCTATACACTCACGACTCTACTTTGTGAAATTCGCCAAATTCTGTCTCCGATCGAAGCAGCCAAAATTGCCTGCAGGAAGAGAAAGAAATACGAATAAATATGCATCGTTTCTCTCATTTGATGAAAGACTGAGCTGTCGTTTTATTCCGGGTGGGTGCGCTGATATCGCCTCTAATTTTCGTCGCTCTCGTGAACGTAGAACAGCGCAGATTCTACGGATCATTTGGCTGCTTCACCACGAGACGTGCTTTGCTGTATATGCTGTTGAACGGTTTGCGGATCAGGCTGTCTTCTTTCAATAAGAGGGCGAAGACTGCCAAGAACTCTCGTCATGCAGTAATTTGTAAATTTTCGTAACAGCGATCCCCCTGTTCACCCTCTCGCTACAAGAAAAAACAGTAACAGAAGGCAGATTTTGCAGTAATGAAGCAGGTATTACTAAGAGAATGAATATCAGAAAGATTAATTATGGCGAAACTATACAATGGTAAATGATTTACATTTTTAATTATAGGATGCAACGGTCGGGTCAAATGAAAGAAGTGAAGTGATTCCTGCGAAAAGAAGATCACCGCTTTGAAATTACCAGAAAGGGGTCGGAGGTATAGTACTTTTGTCGCAGTGATGAAATTCGTGATTCTGCAATAATTACTGTCAATCTCTTTTTGGAAATCTGAAAAAACCTGAAAACGGGAATGGGTCCCCCGCAGGATGATCTTCGATTCTTCGACCCCCAGTCTCATCTAGTTATGTTTTTTAAGAAACATACAGGAAAAGTCCCCGGTCAACCTAAATTGAGCGTTGGAGCGAATGTTACGGAACCCCAATAAATAAACTCTATAGCGGGTCTTTCCCGGCTAGTCCCTCAGGACTTCATTGACGTGCTTTTAGTTGTCTGTATATCATATCAAAAGAAAGCCCTTGGTGTCGCCCTAAGAGGTGGCATTTCAAATGACATTTAAATAATGTTCTTCAAACACATAGAGATTCATACAAGAATACATAGAGAGGAATGTGGCACTGCGATCGTGTACCCTCATGGGAATTATGGGAAGTACAGGCTTCGGATTGAATCGCATTAGCCAGTGAACTGTCTACGGATCTTTTTCTGCAGTTTCAGTTTCGTTCTTCGCGTAGAGTGGGTAGTGGAATAAGTGCAAATGACTTAAGTTGCGCCTGTGTTGTTCAAAGAAGCTAAAAACTGCTAGACCTCTCAATTTACTGCAACGATGGAGCTGTATAAGTCGTGTTTGACAGTTTAAGCGAAGCGTCGTCCACTCACTACTGCGCATATATAGATGTAGCGTCCCATGCCAGTGCGGGATATTACATCGATTTCACGCTTGTTGTTAATGCGTCTTGCCAAAACTTGTTGAAATAATCTGCAAAACGACGGCGACGTGAAGTAGACGCACTGTCACGCTTCTGTGACTCGACTTCACAACAAAATGAGAGGTGCGTTGAGGGCAGACCAGTTGAACAGACGCACCTCGCATCGCAGCAGACAAATTATTAAGTGTTTCTCACTTAGTACGCAATGGCAGAGCAATGCATACCCTGGTGGTTAAATTTGTCGAGGTTTCACTTCTACCGCCTAGCCACAAGAACCATTTGCAATAACGATTGCGTACAAAAAAAACGAAGCAAGTTTTTATTTGATATAACTTCTTATTACTTTGTTTCACACTCGGAAGGGAATCGTCGAGAATCTCAAGAAGTTGTTCCATTCGAAGCAGATCCGAAGCCTGTACTTCCAATCATTCCGATGTGGGTACAGCGCTGAAGGAGCCCGCGTAGACACTAGCGCCAGATTCCACTCTAGGTATCATTGTATGGAACTTTATGTTCGAACCTTATCGTTCTAGTTAAGAATTGCGTAGGATTAACGTATTATGGGGACATAAGAAGGGCTTACTATTGGAATATGAGACAAGGGTTGACTCATTGCTAGGGTAATGAATGTAGAAACCAGTTTAGATAATCCTAGTGAAAGAGCAGAGCAGACTGTTTTCTCATGGTGTGATTGCACATGCCCATATGAACAGTTTGCTCGCAACTATAGAATAATGCTGACTATTCATTTAGACCAATGACACGATGTTGGCGATGCTGTTGACACAGGTCCAGATGGGGTAACACAATCGGGGAAGCACAGTCCCGCATAGCGAAGAGAAACGACGTCCACGCGCGCTCCGCAGAGCAGCGCAGAGCAGCGCGGCAACGCTGACAGCGGCCATAGAGTGACCAACGGCGTTATCACCGACGCCGCTCCCGGAGGCGCCAGCGACAATTTGACAGTCGGCGGCGATGAGAAAGCGAAGGGCAGCCCGGCACGCTACTTGCGATGAAGGAAGGAGGGGAAAAAATAAGCGGGCCGAATGGAGAAAGGAGGCCGACGACCATTCTCGCCCGAGTTGCCAATTCATCGGAAAGGAAAACGGGCTCCCAGCAGATCCGATTTCGTCGCACGTCAGCCGACTCCCCATGGGGAGGCGTTCTGATAACGGTTATTTGGGAGCGGCCACCATTTGGACATAACCCTTTTTTTCTTTTTTTTCCTTTTTTTTTTGACGCACTGTCGGAGTGGTATGCCTTGTGCCGATACTGTACAGACAAGCTACGACTTGCAGCCTGTACGTCGAAACCCGACGCGATATCTTGACGTGGCTCGGTGACGGCGGGGTGACGACGGCCCGCCCGTCTCATGCCACGGCGATTGCTTGGCGCACGTTCGACGTGTCAACGAGACTGTGCTCGTTGGTATCTCCGTTTAGATTTTTTCCCCCACTGTGTAGCTTTAGTTGCTCTCGGGCTCGGCACCATTGGGAGACGCCCGCAAATATGAGCGACACTGCAGCCAATAGCTTCGGTTGCGGAATGCTCGAGCCGCGAGACCAGACGTAACCGTTATTTTCTCTCGAAGATATGAGTATTGTCGATGGGCACGACCCTGGTCGGGGCAATAATGTTCGCCTGCCCCATAACTCCTATGAAAAGAGAAAAGTTCTTGCACAATGGAGATGTGATTATAATCACCTACGTAGACCTGTAATGGGTGCTCATTTGTACATGTGGCGTCAGACAGAGGTGTGACGCAAAGCCCATCTGCCGCGGCAGTTCACTTGCGTAATTGACGTTGCTTTGTACAGGGTGAGACTGATGGTTTATTTATAGCCACAGTGAGTTCAATCTGTTAGCTTCCTAGAAACGATTGTTCATACAGCACATTGTTTAAACGGTAAAGGCCCCCCAAATCACCGGAAATTAGTGCTGATGCAAATGCTAAAGTGTCCGAAACATTCCAACCTTGTATCTGTCAGGTGAACCCCACAATTTATTGAACAATGACAAGGTTTTGTAAGGACATTCAATTGTTATCACAGCTCTTAAGATCCGCTCCTCGTCATTTTTCAGGTTGGTACACTTGCTTTCCATTCAATTTCTACCCACAGCTGCTGGGATGACAAGGGTGGGCAGGACAATTAGGCTAAACAAGTACATAACGCCTGGTGCAGTTTGTGAAGCGTGTCGAGCGCCGTCACATCGAATATAATTTGATTTTCAAATCAGCAAAGATCGCACATGAGCATCGTTGAAGTTAAAGCAGGACGGATGGTGCCTGGTTGCTGAACCAAAGGTCGCCAGTTTGTGAACCGGCTGCTGTGGTTGCATTTCGACGAAGGAGATATGCTGGAGGCCTGCTGTGTACAGTGTGGCGTCGGCGCATGTTAAAATATCAGCAGATGGTAGAAATTTCCGGTACCCTCCACTAAGGTGTCTATCCTAATGATATCACGGCTTTGGCGTACGTAAGAGCGCACCTATTATTATCATTGCCTGAAATAACAGAGTGACAGTTAACTGCTTATAACATGCACAACAGTTCGTGGACTTTCTTATCATCATGTGTTATTGTGAACTTGAAGAATTAAACCTATCCAAAAATGTTGAACGTCAACGTCCCAATGATAGGGACGATAGCCGACGTGTAAGCGCACGGGTCTTACCGTGCGCGGCGTGATAGGCCATGCGCTTGATCTCGGGAAGAGCGCTGTCCTGAAGAGTGATACGTGTAGGGCATGGAGGGGAATCATGCTTAACCTCCTTTCCTCTCTTTTGGCATTATTATCTCTCCATCTGTTTCATGGTTGACCGGGCGTCGTTGCAGTATAGGAAAGAGATAAAATAAAAGAAAAAAAATTGAAACCATGCCAGGGACGTTGGTCATTGCGATAGCGGTTCCAAGGAATACGCGTTCTTCGCAATTTGCAGACCAAGGAGCGTCGTTTACGAATACTTGAATGCTTCTGCATTGTTTGTCTGCGCATTTAAAAACGATTTTTTTTAACCAGGCGGCTTTGTAAGCGCGCACTGATCCGGGATGCTGGAATGCGGCGCGCCGCTGAAAACGACGTGGCTGGAGCCCGCAGACGCAGCAGAGCTCGTTGCGCCAGTCGGTGCGACCTCCATCGCCGCCTCTTCGCACGCTGTCGCGGACGGCCTGAAAAAAAGAGAAAAAAAAAAGAACTATCCGCAAAGTTATCACCATTTCTGACAGCACCGTGCGCGCCTTCCGAGGCGTCGTGGTGGACGGGCGATGGCTCCGTCGTTTCGCTTCGTTTTAAGCGGCGCGACAATTTTCTTCGCGCCCGTCACCGTCGTAAAACGGGCTCGCGTCCGAAACTCTCCATCCCTCCGTATTCGTTCGCGCGAGGCCGCCTCCCGCATCGCTCGTGTGGCAATCGCGGAGGAGAAATAACGCTCTTCGGCCGTTTTTACTGCGGCCTCACTTTCCCCCTCCCAGAGGTAATTTATCACAGCAACCGATGAAGAAACTCGGCTCGAATAAGGAAACCCAATATATGTGTATGTCCGCTTTCTCGGTCGGTCTGTTAGTGCGCAACAAGAGACCCCCGTCCCGCAACAACAGGAATGTACCTTGTATATACCTCTTCATTAAGTCGCCAAAAATAATATTGCTCGTAAAAAAATATATATGTATGAATAAATTGGGAAACCTTGGACGAAGACTTTTTTATCGGCTTATGTTTAAACGGTGTTTCGTTGATGATTACTGATGTCCACCGCTTTGTCTTGTTTGCATTTTTTCTTGGTTTCTTTTTAAATACACTGCTTTATTATGGGTTCCTGCACGCCTAGATCGATGTCGTTATGGAGAAACTGCAGTGGGCAGGTCAGCTACCGTTTTCTGACCCCGCACAAATGAATGTGTACACTTACAGCTAGAAGTTGCGCCATTTCTGTAAAACCTACAAAGAGGCGACAATGACCCACTTAGCTTGGATAACACATCTAAAGACTTTCTCTGGGCGTAAAAAAGTTTAGCCCGGGCCATTGGACCAGCTGTGTTTTCCCATTCCACCCGATTGGGATGTGTCCGGCGTGGCAATATAGACCGAAGAGTGAGGAAAGAAGAGTCGACGGCGTTTATAACGAATATTTTCTCTCTTTTTTTATCGTTCATCGTGCAAAGCACTCTCTCGCTATAATAACGCGGTAATTTTGTGTGCGGATGATTAATAGTGGGATGTTGGGTTACAGTGTTTCGAAACAGAGACCTCTCGGGGACTGGGCTCGTAACCTCAGCGGTGTTAGACAGCGTCTAGGAAAGCAATTGTGAGCTGGTTTTTATTTGCGTTTAGACAAAAAAGAACTTGCTGTAGAGGAGATAATCTGAATTCGACGTTAATGATAATATTCATCTTCCTCTTTCAGCAGCAACATTTAGCATGAACTATGAAATGTACAAATTCGGCTATCATGCAAAGATACAGCTACATACTGATTTAATGTGAACATGTCTTCTTATGTGTACCTACAGGTAGGCATAATGAAGCCTACATACAAATAGGGTATTGAAAGTACAAGTGACATTGTTTCTTGCCTTCAACTGAAATTGATTGAATATAGCCTAAATAGAAAAAGAAAGAAAGAGAACGATAATGCGCTCTTTTTTCGTCAACGGGACCCGAACCAACAACTTCTGATTTATTTCGTAACAAAATCATACGTATTATTCTCCAATTGTAGGACACTCATCCAGATGGTTAAGGCTCACACTCTTTTCATTGATAACTTATGATGGTAAAAAAACATATTCCGAGGTGAAACTATTCATTTATTTATTTTTTTGTAGGTACAATCATAAATATTTCTCAGGAGAATTCACAAGACTCAAGCACTTGCCCCTTTTTATGGAGGCAATTTTCTGAAAATGCCATGCCCAGGCGATCTAACGTTGACCCGCCATCTATAAAACGTCTCTTGGCGAAGAAAACTCAGCGCAAGTTGCATCATGTCAGGTTGTCGCAATCGGTGAAGAGATCGATGTCTATTAAAAGCTAGCAAGGGGCTTAACTTGGACATGTCATTACACAAGCTTTGCTCTGCGTCGTCGCGCCTCGTATTGCGTCATTGACTTCGGTAATAGCTACAAAGCTAGGCTATCAAAATTACAGAGGCGCTGCCGAGGTATACGTTTAGGGTCATATTTTCTAGAGGCGAATCAGGGAGTGACCGCTACAGCCGAATCTGTCTTTCATCTACTAATGTGCTTAGTTGCTGGCTATGCCATTGACGACAAAGAAAGGAACCAGTATAGAGACTACTCAAAGCGGTGGTATTCATATGAAGACGAGAAGCTACTGATCATGTGAAGCTACATCAAATGTGAGGCTATTCGAGTGGTATAAGACGAGCTTAGTGTAATCAGCTAAATGGTTATTTTTTTTCGGAATGGGGTCTACGTTAATTTCGCAAAAGATGCACATCCCCTACTTCAGACACAAAAAAGTGCTGTCACTTTGATGTGTGCCTTTAAAACGCATTTATTTGTGTGTTGTTCTATTGCTGCCATTTTTTATTGCCATTTCCGGGCAAGAACATAACCAGTCTGTGTTTCTCTTTTTCAGGTAAGTCTTAGCGATCGTGACTTCTTGGTTGGCTTCGAGCATCATGGTACGTGTTCACACAGCTTCAAAATCACTGTTTAGTGTGTAATAAGCGTTCTCTTTGGGACATGTGTAAAGTCAGTACCCTAGCTTGAAATAGCTCGTGACCTTTTTGGGCCTACTTTCAGACCTTTTTGCTTTGCTATAGGAAGAGGCATAATTGTCATGAGACTGTTCATAACCTGTAGCAACTTCATCATGATCATGAGCAGGCCATTGCCGGCTCAAAACAGCTGGTCCCCGTCCCAGTCACCCTTTGGACTTAGAAGAGTAGACACATGAACCGTTCCACCAACCCTCACAAGGCTGACTTCGCGCACGCATTCAAATTGTTTGTTTGAGTGCGACATGCCTCTCCCGTCATTACGCACATTTGTTATGCCTAAGGGCAGTCTCAAATTTAAAAAAAAGGAAGAAAGAAACTTCGCTACGTATGACACGTGGTGTGCAAAAGGGGTCAATCAGGTGTAGTGCAACGCCCTTGCAATGAGCACGTGCGTGCTGTTTGTCTGGCATAGCGGTCACGGCTTAATTAAGTATCCTAATAAACAAGAGCACGCATGGAAAACAGAACAATGCATACGTGCGCATGTTCTCACTGACAAATACGACCTCTAACTCCACCCTCAACCAAACACAGCCTCACTCGCAATTTATGTGTCCGCAGAGAAACGTACATGTCCAGCCCAGTTCCTTTAGCACACTTGAAAAAAGAAATAACTGTGACCATTGTACACCAGGCACACCGAACAGCAAACGTGATCAGTTTGAGAGAGAAAAGAAGAGAAGGAGGATGAAATTAACGGTGCGCAAACTTAGAATAAGAGATTCGAGACAGAGAGCGAAGCAAACAGTAAAACACAAGATCGAGGAAGCACTCTTATCGTACTCGTTTCCCTCGGACTGCGAGATTTGGCGTGCGCGGCTGGAAAGTCACGTGCGCCCGCGGACACGTTCGTCGACGTTGTCGGCGTTTTCTTTTTTTTTTCCGAGGCTTCGCCTAGGAGGGTGATGTGCTCGTTGGTCACGTGGAAGGATAAGGGGGGGGGGGGGCAGCTACGTGGACCAATGACAAGCACATACCTTCAAGAGGAGAAGAAGCCGGCTTGACAAAAGGGAAGGAGGACGTCGTAGGAGAGACGCGAGAGGAAAAGCAGGTTGAGGCGACACACAGATGCTAAGCCCGGGCCCGACACGTCTCGACACAGAGATCGTTTATCAATCCGTTCTCCTGCTGGTGGCGAGCAAGAGCGGGCGAGAGCCCACTGCCGCTGCGGTGGTCGCTTTTTGTACGTGGCGCGGCCGCTCTGTGACCCCGTGGCCGATGGGTGGCCTTCCCGAGCGCCGGCCGCGGTGCCCACACCACGACGGGCATCGATTGCTCGCGGCTGCCCATTGTTCTTGGGGCGCGGCGGCGATATGGTCACACGGCACTCGCCCTGCTTCTTCTCTCCTTCTTCGATCGTCCCGTGCAGGCCAATGCTTTGGGGCACCCACCGTAGGATGGGTGAAGAGGAAGGGATTAGTCTTTCAGGCAGCTCGCACTATAACGGGCCTCACCAAACTATCTGGCCGAGGAAAGAAAAGGTCCACTGGAGCGCGATATCAAGCTGTTGTTATTTATCAGCACCTCTTTCTTCTTTGCATGTTATTTCAGCGTTCCTTTGATCTACGTGTTGGTGAAAGATTGAGCCCGAGTGGCGTATAGGTATAGTTCATTAATTTATCTTTTAAGTCCAGAGAGATAGAGGATGGTTAATTCAAATGCTTGGAGGTTAACTTGAAAAAAAATTTCGGTTCGCTATTCTGCCTCTATTTTTTTTAGGAAAATTCTGTTGTGGCCGATGCACACGTGCACTAACCTCTTTTTACGGCGAAAAAGAATAAATATGAAGAAATACGATGTAATTTATTGTTATTTGCTCCTGTAAAAAGTTTTCAGACAGCGAAGGGTTAGAGAAAGTGGTAAATTTTACTGCACATTGTTTGTAGGGGCTATTTTTGCCAAATGGAGACGGGAAACACATTTGCTTTATTATTTTACGCTCCGTTGAATACTGGCAATCAGATAAAAATGGCTAAGGTAATCATAGTGCTTAAAAAATGTTTAATTTTTACAATGTCGGTTTAGGCACAAGATGTTGAGTAACGAGAGTTTTTGTGTTTTTTGTTTGTCCAACATAAAAGGCTTGATGCCAGTGCACATGAATTTAGTGCACGATAAAGAATCCCATCAGCTTGATATTCGCGGAGCCCAACACTGATAAGATATTGATGTCATGCTTTTCGGACGTTAAACCTCAACAATCATTATTATTACTGCTAGTCTACAGAGAACACGCACGTTTTTTATTATAGAGTATACTAGCGTTCGAAACCTTCAAAGATCACGAGGGTCGTCATACAATCTTTCAATGTGCGTGGAGGCTTGATCCTGGTGAGTGGAGCCAGCGTCAATTTATCAAGCGCCGTATTTTTTTTTTCTAGTTAGCGAAAAGTTGACGTGCAGTACTTCGCTTCTAGGTCTCAAATTTGAACTACTCAGCCTCTCCATAAATAGTAACCTGAGAACAGATTACAAAGACTGGCTTGCACAAGTAGCTCAGTCTATCGGCAGCTTCACAGAAAAAAAGTACATTTAAGCACGCTACGAGAAAGCCACGAGGAGAACACAAAAAATTAACGTCATGTCGCGAGCAATTTTCTTTTAATGACAACGCTGCATGAGAGCGTACAGAGGCGATCTTTCTATGAACCCGAAGCAGCTGAGAAAATCCCCGGCAGCATCTGTACCATTTCGTCGACGAACCCAAATGTTTGCGAATGAAAAGGCGGACGTTCAAACGTCCGTCCTGCAGCAATGAGCCCTCAGTAACAGCATTCATTTTTCATTTTCTCTGCTCTCATGCGTAAATAGCCAGACTGATTTTCCGGTACTTATTTTCTTCGAGAAGATGACAAACGAAACCGGGAGGAGCTCCCATGCACGCAATATTATGGAGATTCGTAGCATACATTTCACGAAAAGTTTTCGGCTAGAGAGCCTCAAGAGTGGTGATGCAATGCTGCTTTGTGGGGAGAACACGGCCTCTCCCCCAATTTCCTGGCTTGCAAAAAGGTTACTTTCATTTCCTTTTTTTATTTTTTTAACAAACATCCATGCTCATTTGTTCCTCTATCTCTCGCACCCCGCGTGATTTCAGCTGCGTCCCGTCGCGTTTTCCTGTCTTTATTTCTGTCATTTTTTTTTCTCTTCTCGTTTTTTATGGGTGAAAATTTTCTCTCGCAGTTCTTTTCTTTTCTTTTTCATAACCAACCTAACATTACGCTCAGTTTTCTTTCGCTGTCTGAGCTTGACGTATCTCTTTATTTGCTTTAGAGGGGTTTATTTTCATTTGTTTCTTTCATCGGCCTCGAATTCAGGGAGCGGGAACAAATCAAGCGTAAAATTCGGTGGAGAATTCGTACGGGTCAGGTTCACTCCTCGCGCCTTGATATCGCTGCACCTACATCGTTGACAAATTGGATCTCAGTCTTTGTTGTGTACAAATACATGGGTTCCTATGGAACGCCCGTTTTTTGTTTTTGATTTGCTTACACGTTTTTTTTTTTCGTTTCTTATATCTTTCCTGATTGTGCGAATAAATTCCGGCAGTGGCAGCAACACTGACGCTCCCTGGTGTTGCGTGATAGGGGCGATTGATTTTTCTAACGGAGCTTCTTGTGACTCACAGATTTCGGTGCTGGTGCCGTGCTTGAAAAACACGGTGCAGGCAAGCGTACATAAAGGCGCGGTCCACGAAAGGTCGGTGGTCAAATATTATGTACGCGCCCTTTTCCAATAACTGAGACTCATTGGTCGAGACCTTCCGATTTTCTGATACGACAAGCTGATCTGTCATCAAAGTTCGTCGTTATTTTCTGCTGCCGCATGTTTTGTTGTCGGGATATCAACACGTGGCCATCACTGCTGCCTGTAGCGACTTAAATATTTCTGCACGTACACTGATAAAGGTCTTATACTCAAGCAACTATAGGAAACATGAAAAAGAGAGTGTTACGCAAAGCGGAAGGAAGCAGAAAAGAAAGAAAAAATGAAAATCTATCTATCTATCTATCTATCTATCTATCTATCTATCTATCTATCTATCTATCTATCTATCTATCTATCTATCTATCTATCTATCTATATATATATATATCTATATCTGTCTCTCTGTTTATCTATCTATCTATCTATCTATCTATCTATCTATCTATCTATCTATCTATCTATCTATCTATCTATCTATCTATCTATCTGTCTGTCTGTCTGTCTGTCTGTCTGTCTGTCTGTCTGTCTGTCTGTCTGTCTGTCTGTCTGTCTGTCTGTCTGTCTATCTATCTATCTATCTATCTATCTATCTATCTATCTATCTATCTATCTATCTATCTATCTATCTATCTATCTATCTATCTATCTATCTATGTTGACATCAAAGAAAAGGAAATGTCGGGGAGGTAATGACGCAGAGACGGTTTATACATGCTCCTTTTTTGAAGTCTTCAGGGGCCTGTCACGTCAGTGAAAGACTGCTTAATAAGAGATATCACTCGTACAAACCAAGTTCGCATATTTTATAATAATAAAAATAATAAATATCAATGGCTGCGATGAGTGGGGAGGTAAGGAAAAGACAGAAAACCACAGTTGGAGTTTCCAATGTGGAAATACAAGCGCAACGAAAGCCATATTTCTAAGAAATTTGGCAGATCTCACGTACCTGAGAATCGACGCAATGCGAAGCATGCGGAGGGTAGGTGACTGTGCTGCATTTTTTTTAGAAACACATCATGAAATGGCGCTAAATATATGTACAGTTGTTGCATGCACATCATCATAATCATCGTCGTCATCATCATCACCATCATCATCAGCTTTTATTTTCTGTTAAAAGCCCCTGTTGTGGTATTAGATAAGGGGTGGGGGTAACATAGAAAGTTTGACATGAGACTCGTCAAGTCACAAATTGGAAACACATATCTCAGTGAAATATATTACCTATTTAGGCGCAAAATAAAAACATTACAATTTAACGAGACATGAAGAACAGTGGAAGGTCGCAATGAATATTACAGTGTGAGGTGATCACTAAAAAACGGCTTAAACACAATGTTGTTACGCTCGGTGACAACACTATCCGGCAATATATTCCACTTTGTAATGGCAATCGGCAAAAACGATTGATTGAAAGAAGACGTTGAACCATGCAACCACTGGATGCTGCAAGAGTAAAAAAGGCGGCGAGATGTATGGTGTGGGGGGGTTCTGAATTTGCCACAATGTTGAGGGAAGTTGTAATAGAGCCTATGGAACAAGCACAGCCTTATAATCTCACGTCGGAATGACAATGACTCGAGTCCCAGGGATGACATTATGACACTGATGCTTTCATCACGCCTGTACCTGGAAGAGGTGAACCTGGCCGCACACTTCTGTATGGATCCCAAAACATTAACGAGGTACGCTTGGTGAGGGCTCTAAAGAGCTGAGGCATATTCAAGCTTACTCCGTATGAATGTTTCATACGCCAGTTTTCGCGTGGCTGAGGGACACAAGAAAACGGAACGTCTGATGTGACCAAGTGATTTAGTGGTATCGCCAGCTAATTTTGTGATGTGATCGGATGATGTAAAATTGTTATTTATTGTGACACCAAGATGACGATATGATTCGACGGAGGACAAAACTATCGAATTTAGGGAGTAAGTGTATTTACTGTTTGAGCGCTTACGGTATATCTGCATCACTTTGCTTTCGAGATGTCGAGTTTCATTAATGAATTAGAACGCGAGGTTTACATTAGATGCAAATCATTTTGGATGATATCATGGTCACTGTGGTGTGCAATGCGACGATAAAGAACACAGTCGTCTGCAAAAAGTCGAATGAGCGATGAAATGTCGTTAAGAACGTCGTTTATGAAGATGAGAAAGGCAGATGACCAAGGACGGATCCCTGTGGTACTCCAGAAATCACGTCAGTAATGGCTGAACATCGATTTCTGAAACTGTGTATTGGAAGTGATTTGTCAGAAAACAACGGATCTATGAAAATGCAAAGGGGTCTAGCCCTTGACATGCAAGCTTGGCCAAAAGTCCCTGGTAAGGAACGCAATCAAAAGCTTTGCCAAGATCTAGGTAGATGACATCAGTTTGAAAAGATGAGTCTACGTTTTAAGTGAAGATCTGTAACAAATTCAAAGAACTGAGTATCCCACGAAAAGCCTGGGCGAAAACCATGTTGATGGTAAGAAAAGAAGGAATTATTACTTGGATGACATGCTATTTGTGAATATATTATATGTTTTAAAAGTTTGCAAGCAATGCTTGTAAGCGAATTGGGATGGTAGTTTGAAGGATTGAAGGATTTGAGTGGCTGCCAGACTTGAATACCGGTACTACCCTATCAATTTTCCAGTCATTCGAAGCAAACTGTCTGTGATGGACTGCATGAAAATCATCTCTATTGTGGAAGTGGATAATACCTTTGTTGCTTTTAGTGTTTTGGCTGTAATACCATCATTCCCGGGGGCACCATAAGTCCTAATTTTTTTATGAGTTTCAAGATTCCTTCAAAAGTGATGGTTATGGGAGCAATTCGGAAGAAAGTAGTTGGGTGGATCAAAGCCGCTTAGCGTAAGTCCATTTGTAAAAACGAATAAAAAGTATGAGTTGATTACATCTGATCGCACATCAATTGGCACATTGTAACCGTCAAGGTAACTTAAAGAAATGTTATTGGAGCCTTCACTTGGCGTGAGGACTTTCCAAAATTTTGGAAGGTTGGTGCACATAATTATCTGTGAGTCATGCTGAAAGAACTTCTTGTTGGATCGTCTCAAAGCAGTAGTGTATTCGCGCAGGCATGCAAAATACTTTCTCCACTTTGAAGAAGAAGTTTTCGAGCGTTTCGCATTGCGGGAAAGACACTTTTTCTTCCCTGACAATCTCTTTAGAGTATTCAAAAAGCAGTTATTTTTAAAATCGCCATGAATGCGTACAAGAGGTACGTCTAACTCAATGAGTGATGTTATTTTATTCCTAAATAACAGCCAATTGTCATCTACTGAGCGAGATGGAGCAGCCCGACGAAAGAAATCAAGAAAAAGACTCAATTCGAAGTTTATTTTTGTGAAGTCGGCTTTGCCATAATTCCTGATGTGTTAGTGGGGGCCTGTTGTACAGGACATCGAATTCAGAGGTTAAATAGGACCAAGTTGTGATCACTTAGACCATCGACGTATGATAGCGATTTAATTATATCGGGTTTTGATACAAGAATGAGGTCTAAAATATTTTCTCTGCGGGTTGGTGAGTTAACCATTTGAATAAAGTTGTAACGTCACAATAATATTAAGAAAGTCTTTGCATTGACAAACAATTGTTGTACCAATGTTGCACGCACAGACATTTGTTGAAAAGTTGCAGATGTTTTTATAACCTGTTGTTTGCAGTTGTGCAACGATGCCTGTTAGAGCATGCGTATTAGCTACACCGGAAGCTGATATGAAGCCCTGATGCTCGCGAGAATGCTGGCCCTAAACACTACTACATAAATCAACCTCTGAACATGGGAACTAACCACTATTTACGTTAGCCCGACGTGAAGGCTGTAATAAAAAAGTACATAAGTAATGCTCCTAAAATTGGTTAGGCAGCACTGTAACCACGATTGACATTTTATGAAGATTAGCGTCTATTGGAAAAGTATTTCCGAGAAGTCACGTAGCTCTGTGGTAAAATGCTTCATTACCTCGCAGAATGCTTGGGTTTCATTTCATCTTTGACCCTGACATTTATTCCTTGCATTGGTCGGGTCGACGCCACCATTCAGGCATTTCTTAACACTCGTGCGTTGAAATTGCCCATGTGTGTCCTTGTCGTTTCTGGGTATATGCTAAGAGTCAATCACCTGTGACACATACCCGCATACCAGTGGCACATACCCGCCCGTGGATATGTGCCTCTGTCTTGCGGGAAGCGTTCGATGGCGTACGCAACGGGATTGTGACGTTATTCATGTCTTGACCAGCGTGTCATATTCGTCAAGCCATCTTACCCTCCCATGCTAATTTTGGTTCACGCCAAGTGTTCAGGGGGTGACCACGAGAGCACCCAAATTTAAGCGGCTATATAGATAGATAGATAGATAGATAGATAGATAGATAGATAGATAGATAGATAGATAGATAGATAGATAGATAGATAGATAGATAGATAGATAGATAGATAGATAGATAGATAGATAGATAGATAGATAGATAGATAGATAGATAGATGCTCAAAGTCACCGAAGCTTGCTAAGGAATGCCTCGCATTAAAAAAAATTTGGGCTGGCTAAAGCTCGAAATTTCTGAGAAATTATCCACATTGAGCACCTTTTCAGTTTCAAATGGATGTTCAGTACTTACGTTCAGGAATCGACTAAGCAAAGAAAAAAAATTGGTTATGTAATAAAACGAAACAGACAGAAAAAGTGGCCCCCATTGTGCCCTGCGTACCCGAATGCCCAGCGAAGAGTAAACACCACCCATTCCGGTTCGAGGGAGGGGGGAATGCTTTATTACTGCATTGGTTGTGGTGATACAGACAGTGAGAGACAAGTTTATTTACAGAAAGGCAGAGAGGTCAGCCTGAACGATAGCCTGCTCTTGCCTGCTACTCTACACTGGGGCCGGAGAAAGGGGGAGAAAAAAATAGTAAAGAATGAGGATGGTGAGATACATATGTGAGTATATACAATCCTTTACAGCTGAGAAAAATATTATAGCCACGCATATAGTCCAGTTGCTTTTAAAAAATGCTATAACCTCTGTTATGATCACAGTTGCACTGTCGGTGTTAATGGTGATAATACCTTTGTGATTGCTACAATAGACAGTGATTGGCTCCATGACCGTTTTCAGCAAGTTAAAATTGTTCGTTACGTCAATTATTGTATTTACGTTGTTATTGTGGTGTTTTTAATAATCGTGCACGGCTATAACGTTGACAGTCTTAGAACAAACTAAATGGGCAGCCAGACAAGTCCTTCTTTTATACTTGAAAGCGGAAAGCACACGCGGATGGAACAAAGGAACGTTTAGCATCATTCGAATCTTTCGTGTGAAGTGCAAAGGAGCTGCAACCTAATGTTTATCGGGAATTCGTGGGAAAGTGGTACCACTGTTCACAGGTTCGCCATCATCCATTTTGTGGTTTGCAAGCTTGTTTTGTCATTTTCTTTCTTGAAATGAGTAGTTGGGGAGTGGGGGAAATGAGAGTTGGGGGTTATTCTACATACATGTATTGCAGTGAAAGATATGCCGTTTGCACTCAATCGTTACAGGGCTCCTAAAGCGCATCGACTTCATAGGTGAAACAGCAGTTTCTTCCTCGCCTTCACTTCACAAAACACGTGGAGTGTCAGCACTGGGCGTTGATCCAGTCAGGATTTGGTGCTTCTTGACCGCACGCTGATATCTCCCCTTGCACAGTCGCAAACGCTGAAAACAAAGTCAAGTCGCGTTATTACGCACAACAGTTATGCGAGACAGGGCACAACGGGTGGGTGGCAGCATTGCAAAGTGGGGTAGGCAACAATGGAGAAGAGATATCCCCCGTATATTGACCAATCGGAAACATATTTCATCATGAAGTACATGAACCAACAGCTGGCACCGCGCATTGTGCAGTGAAGACAGGAGAAGCCAGGCGAGAATAACGGAGTCAATCTTCGTGTTTCTTGAGGAGTTTAGGGGCCTTTAAAAAAGGCTCTAAACCGCGCACAGATTGAAATTTAGTCTTCAAATTGCAGTTCTACGCAGCCTACAATGAAGATGTAAATCGAATTGTCTTGCCGTCTCCCCGAATGTCTCTTTTGAGCTTCCGAAGTGAAAACGCAGAGCGCCCGTATCTGCTCGGAGGAGCACGCAAACGCGAGCGTCTGTGGGTGGTTTAGGGTCGCAGTGTTTTGTGTTTCAGCCATAGAGACAAAAAAAAAACGGACAGTTCTTTTTTGAGTCACTCGGAAGGAATATACGGCAATGAAATGTACTCGCTTGCTGTTTGCGATGATTTCAATTCGGGCACAGCGGCGGTACGCGGCCGAGAAAAAAAAAGGTCACGGAGAAAAGTTTCCTCCTTTCAAAGTTTATTTTCATGTGTTTTCATTAAACACAATAAAACTTAGATAAATGCTAAATATCTTGTTTCAGTGGATAATTGAGGACAAACAACTACGTTTTATGATCTCGTTTGAAAAACGTGGCATGTTCTTTGCGGAGTAAGGAATATTCAGGCAACAGCAAACACCAGGAGAGTACTAGTTAAGTTTTCTTTTGGAGGATCTATAGAATTAAAGCACTGGTTGTTTTAACTCGTGCTGCGACGTAATGCCTGCTACACTAGTATGACGTTTTTTTTTTCTTCTGAAGCGGGGACGCTATATTTAATCTGATAGAGTGGGCCGACTATACCCTTAAAATTGCCATGCACTTGATTTCGAAGTACTTCTAACGTCTTTTTTTTCTTGTTCAGAGTTTGCATGAAACACGAATAAAAATCACCATTGAACATCTCCTTAGGTTACTGCGAGTTTGGTTAAAATGAGAAATGTCTTGCATATTTGAATATATAGCCTAATCGGCAAGCATGCTAACCTGATCGTAATCTTTTTTTTTGGGGGGGGGGGGGGGGAAGCAGCGTGATTTGGGCCCACTGGTTATTTTCACCTGGCCTTCTGGACCGAACTGGTTAGCGAAGTAAGTAGTTTCTTAAAACAAGAAGATAGGAAAGAAGCGCAATTATTATTCACGTGTTCTTCTACGCCGAAGTAATATCATCAGAAAACTTAGGAAGCACTTTCCTGAAAGCTAACAGGTGCAATGCGATAAAGCAGCATGTGCTTTTAAACTGTCTGGACACAAAAAGAACAACACTTACTTTGTCAAATACACTTTCTTCACAATCCTCTCAAGCTGTTTAAGCAAGCGTTTTGCTTGTTAACAATGATTGAAGAAGAATAGAATGTAAAGCGTAGCAGGAGATAGTGAAGGATCAACTGTCTTGAATTCTCATAAATAAACTTTCTTAAATTACAGGGACAGCTCTCGCGTTATAAAAACAATGAAGTCTCAAGTGTTTGCGACAATATTATTAAAGATTTATTTGCTCAGCCACGTACTTTTGTGCTAATTTTTTTATTTTTTACTCCGCCGTGGTGGTCTACGGTGGTTACGGTACTCGGCTGCTGACCCGCTAGTCGCGAGATGAAATCCCGGCAGCGGCGGCTGCATTTCCGATGGAGGTGGAAATGTTGTAGGCACGTGTGCTCAGATTTGGGTGCACTTTAAAGAACCCCAGGTGGTCGAAATTTCCGGAGTTTTTCACGACGGCGTCTATCATAATCATATGGTGGTTTTGCGACGTTAAACACCACATATCAATCAATTCTTATCTGTTATTATACACTGGAAGCTTGTCTTTAGGCTGCGTCACTGCAGTCCCGAAAAGTAAACGCCCTTTTTTGACATTAGGTAATTTTAAATGAATCAACGATAAAAAAGTAGTGCTTACTTTAGCGGTTAAAAATCAAACCCCTCCCAAATTGCTAAATGCTACACCTAACTCTCATAATTTACCCCGTTCATTTTTGAAAAGTTAGATAGAACTCATTGCACAGAGTCTGTCACTATATTTCATTCAGTCCTGTCTGAAAATTTTATCCTACATCTTTCTCCGTCCTTTTAGAACAACTTTAGGATAACTTGTTCAAACGCTGCACAGCGTGAAAACCCCTTAACCGACAAGTAAAACTCGTTCATCTCGCTTAATTTTAATGTTTACATGAACAGGCGCGAATTGGAGAGTATATTTTAGTACGTTCTTCCTATCTTTATTAGAAAAGATTGAGGGAACCATGTGTTGAAGTCACTTTTCAACTATTTATTGTGTGAGCACTTGTACCAAGAATGTAAAGAAAGCAGGCTCACTTACTATATTTACTTACTTTCATATTCAGGTACCTCGTTCGTAGAAAGTAAGC
This sequence comes from Rhipicephalus microplus, assembly GCF_043290135.1. Lineage (NCBI taxonomy): Eukaryota > Metazoa > Arthropoda > Arachnida > Ixodida > Ixodidae > Rhipicephalus > Rhipicephalus microplus. The sequence continues at coordinate 255,974,560 of NC_134700.1, read as the reverse complement.
CGGAAGTATTGTGAAACGTATTTCTTACGGTAGCTTTAGATCTTGTTAAAAAAACGCTTTGTGGGAAAGTATACGGTGTACAGACGCGTACACTACAGAGTACACTAAAATCATGAAAATTAAGCTGCAAAGACGCATTGCGAGAAATTGTCCACACGCTACGCGCTTGCAGTACCTTAATCGAGTGTTAGGTGGGAGACCACAATGCCATTCTTGCAGTAGTCAAGACAGTCGGATGGTGCCAGAGAAAAACGCCAGGCCTGCGTGGAAGGCGCAGCATACACAGTAACAGCAAAATCTATAGGAGAGCGGTCTTTCAGAGCCTTTTCTAAACACTTATTGGGTAACTGCTGCAAGCACACTTGCTTGATGCCCGCTACGGCATTCATAGCTATGCTATTTTCGTCATTCTCCTGAGAAGCGTGGTATCCGCTGAACTCTTGCAAGGAATTTCGTGCCAATTGTTCGTGCTGTGGCTGAAGGTAATTAGGAATTATGCCTGAAGTGGATACGCGCCACAGTTAAGAGCTGAACAAAAACGAGCTTTTGTAATGGGTTCGAGCATTCGATGACCCATTCGTTACGCTATTCGGATTGTGTGACCACGGGTTGTACTTTCGCGGTTTTAAAACGCTTC